>NC_079516.1:26551897-26775522 GCF_000801105.2 Raphanus sativus
AAACCTCTTGTCCAACAACTCTTCAAGTTGTTTCTTTAACTCAGCCATCTCAGCTGGTGCCATACGGTACGGACTTTTGGACAATGGGACCGTTCCTGGTTCTAGTTCGATCATGAACGGGTCAGCCCTGTCAAGAGGCACACCCTGCAGCGCCCGAAACACATCACTGAACTCTTGAACCAACTGAATCCCGTCCGGGCTACCACCCCCTACAATCTCCTTAGTGCTAATGGTCGCCAACCAGGCCTCACAACCACTCCTCAGCATACTTTCCACTTGGACCGCTGAGACCACTAAGCTACCCGAGGTTGGTCGGATTCCTTGGAATCTGATCGGGGGTCCACACCCACTCTCAAACTGCACTCTCCCTCGGTGACAGTCTAAGGTGGCCCGATTCTTTCCAAGCCAATCCATCCCTAAGATCACTTCATGATTCTTAAGGCTAACCACTACAAGATCCACAGGCAATGCCCTCCATTGTATCATAACTGGGATATCCCTTACTAGGCCTTGTGATTGCATCCTTTGGCCTCCGGCCGCAACCACAACCCCATGATCATCCCCTGAACCAATACAAAACAATCCTTTCCCATTCATATCCGGACTCACAAAACTATGTGAAGCTCCAGTATCAAATAGGACATGTGTTTCCACACTACCAATACATAAGGTCCCTACAAAGACCCCATCTAAGTTCCTAACAACTCTAGGTTCCATACCATGCATAGTTACCAAAGTAACAAGAAAAGAGTTTTAGGAGTTACCAGTGATTGCTTTGAATGGTCATGCCTCGTCCACATCTTTGGACAGCTCATAAACCCTTGGAGTTGAGGTCTGACCCCGGTTCTGATCCGGCCTGCTACCCCCACTCCTGTTCTTGTTCTGCCCATCAGATTGTCTTGGACAGTCCTTCTTGAGATGGCTGTGGGAACCGAAATTCGCACTGTCGATTTTGATTAAGTAAAACGGAGGAAAGCCAAGTAAACCTAACTTTCCCTGAAGGTCTGGATTCTCTGCGACAACCAACTACAAGTGATCAAATAAATGCGGAAAGGTTTTATTGATATTTGCGACTGGACCTTAAGGAAGGCTGCCTACGTACCCCTTTCGAGGATCAAGTCGGACGTAGTTCAGTTGGAAGGGTTTGAACAAGAGATCGAACTGCCTGGCGGAGTTCGTCTAGTACGAGCGTTAGTCATAGAAACGGGCATGTCGAGAATAATGCCTAGGGTTTCTATGTGCGGAACTCTAAGTAAAAGGATTGTTAGATCCTTCCGAGAGAGACATGAGTCTGCGATTAAGATTTGAGACTGGACCTTAAGGAAGGCTGCCTACGTACCCCTTTCGAGGATCAAGTCGGACGTAGTTCAGTTGGAAAGATTTGAACAAGAGATCGAACTGCCTGGCGGGGGTTCGTCTAGTACGAGCGTTTGTCATAGAAACGGGCGTGTTGAGAATAACGCCTAGGGTTTCTATGTGCGGAACTCTGAGTAAAAGAATTGTTAGATTCTTCCGAAGGAACAGAAGTCTGCGGACAAGATGAAGGCAGAACGAGAGGCGGCCAGACGTCCTAGGTCATGCCTTGCTAGTCTAACCACCTAAGTTCTAAGTTCCCTCAGTCTAAAATCTCGGATCTGCTTTCCCTCTAGGATTATTGCTCTGCCTTTCTTCCTCTCCCAAAGCTCCTTTATATACTCCTTCTTATGACGGTCTATTCTCCTCCTGGGCCGCAAGGCGGGCTTCTTTCCATTTTCGGCGGCTTTTCATCAGGAAACTTGACATTTATCCTTCCGGAAATTTAGCATTTATCTTGCTATGCAAAGATAAACGTAAATCGTCGTATCTATCTCAGATAATCGTAAACGGACTGTCTGATCGTGTTTGGTCCATTTCGGGCCGTTTCCAGGACTTCCGTGGTTTTCTACGATTTCTCCGGAAGTTCTTCATTCGTTCGTAGAGTTGAGACGAGTGGTGTCTTAAGATAACCATCGCTGTTTTGTACGAAGAATTTAAGATCTTCCTTCCTGTCGATATCTTACGAGTTTCCGAAGTTTTCCCGACGGTCCTAGATTGGAGTAAGAACCGGAGTTTCGTATGCGGAATCTCAATGATTCGTCCTGCGAGGACTTGGGAAAGACTCGAAATACAGACTTCCGATGGCCGGGGACTGGGATTCATGTACGAAAGATTGTTATCCGAAGACCCGAGCCAGCACGGGGCTAGCCGCCCGGCGACCTAGGCCAGCACGGGCGCTAGCCGCCGGCGGCCACGGCCAGCACGGGGCTAGCCGCCCGGCGGCCACGGCCAGCACGGGCGCTAGCCGCCGGCGGCCACGGCCAGCACGGGCGCTAGCCGGCGGCGGCCACGGCCAGCGCGGGGCTAGCCGCCCGGCGGCCACGGCCAGCACGGGCGCTAGCCGCCGGCGGCCACGGCCAGCACGGGGCTAGCCGCCCGGGGGCTACGGACCAGCACGTGCGTCTCGACGAGGCTTCGAGTTGATATGTTGATCGTTTTCTGGGTCCTCACGGTTGAGAGAACGGGTTCTTTGAAGTTTCCCGGCGGCCGAACCAGCACGGGGGCTTAGCCGCCCGGCGGCCAGGACCAGCACGGGGGCTAGCCGCCGGCGGCCAGGACCAGCACGTGCGTCTCGACGAGGGCTTCGATTTGATATCTTGATCGTTCTCTGGGTCCTCACGGTTTGAGAGAACGGGTTCTTTGAAGTTTCCCGGCGACCGAACCAGCACGGGGGCTTAGCCGCCCGCGCGGCCAGGACCAGCACGGGGGCTAGCCGCCGGCGGCCAGGACCAGCACGTGCGTCTCGACGAGGGCTTCGATTTGATATCTTGATCGTTCTCTGGGTCCTCACGGTTTGAGAGAACGGGCTCTTTGAAGTTTCAAGGCGGATTCCTTGTCGTTCAGTCTATCCAAACTTAGATCACTTCCCGCTTCTTCCTTATACTTTCGTATGACAAATAGACTTAGCCGTTGATTTCGAGATAACCGTTTTTGACCCCAACAGTTAGCCCCCCAGCATGCAAGATGCGGGAGCGATCTTGCGGGCGGAAGATTATGAGTTGAAAATCGAATTTTTTGGCTAAGAGTATTTCATTGCGGAAAATCCACATCACCTTTGATTGGCGATCTTGAAACGTGACGTCGGGTTCGTTGCTCAACTTCGACTCGATTCTTGCTGGTCTGAAATCCGTGTGCACCCTTGTCCTGCATTCGGAGGGTTCGGAGGACCAGTACCACGCAGTCAAGGATCGCGAAGCCGGCGCATATGAGACATGCAGTGGTGGTGCGACCAATGGAGGCGACGGTGAGACCGTTCCTACTTTGGGTGAGTTTTGAGGATGAAGGTGATGCTCCGGGGAGCGTCTAGGTTTATCAATCCCTTTAGAGATTTTTATTTTGATTACATTTCGGCCGTTGGTTGGCCATTATGTATGATTTCGGGACTGGCCGTTGGTGGCTTTGAGTCCCTGCCCTTTTTAGGGCGTTGTTATTGAACTCGCGGTATGCATTTATAAAATATTTTGCGTTTAGAACTTCTGTTTGTCGAAGTTAGAGGGGCAGGGTGTGAGTTGCCGTCTCATTCCTGCCTCCCTGACGATCACCGTATCCGTAGTTTGTACAAAGCGAGATTTTCCTGCGGTTTACGATTTACGCGAAAATTCGTGAAAACGTACAGACTTGAGTGAAGAGACAAGTTTTGGGATCTCGCGTCGTTGACGCTTTGCCTATGAGATGTTAAGATACCAGCAAGGCTGGGTTTAGGGAAAGACCTAGGTTTACTCTCAGACTGAGGCTGTGCGATGACAAATCGGCTTTCATTTTGCCTGTTTGTGATTTTAACCTGATTCGTACCGTTTTAAAATCCGCGAAGTGGTATCGGCTTATATGATTTGTCTGGGCACGAATCGAGCTACTTCCTTACGAAGTGCTGAACCAAATTTGGATTTTTTTGTATAGCGCGCTATGAGATCCTTTGTCGGATGTAAAAGAGCCTACCCTTAGGTGGCTTGTCTGTTTAGGACGTTAGAGTTCGTTTGTTGTGATCAGCAACAACGAAATGATGCCGTTTTGAAGGCGTATGAATTTGTTATCGAAAAAATGTTTATCCGAGCACGAAGCGACGTCTCGCAGTGCTGCGATTTTATTTTTCTCATGCCATAAGAGGATTATGGGCTTTCGCTTATGATTTGATTTATACTTTCGTCAAGTGTTAGGGATAGAAATCCGAGTAGTCAATTCGGATTGTGATTTTGTCGCTTGGTCCGTATGCTACTTTTTAGCGAGCGATTTTAGGTGTAGGAGCGATGAGAGACATTGTGTCTGGATGTGATAATCGTTTTATGGATACTGGATCCGTTGTCGCAGCCGTTTAGTAGTTGGCGAATTGTGTGTGAGGATTTAGGACCGAAGGGTCGCGTAAATTTCGTGAAGTGTTGGCCTTCTGAGATTTGTTTTTGTAAGAATGACTCGTATAGCTCTGGAGAGCTTTGCTACGAGCGTTCTTTTCGTGCCGCGTGTTTATGGGCGTATAGAACTTAATCGATTTGATGATAAGTTTAAGATCTTCCGTTTTAACCATTTGGTTGTTAGGATCGAGTTTTCGTTATCGTATGATTTCCGATTTTGGGTTATACGAACAAACTGCTTTGCATAAATATCCGTTTGACGTTTTACGACAAAATCGTGGATTGTCTTTTTTAGCCGTTACACGGTTTGGAGCGGTGGCGCTAAGTATTGTGGTCGGCATGGAGGCTGACTTCAGCCGTTTAGCCAAGGAAGTCGTTGTAAAGGACCAGTCCATGATCCTTTGTGTTACCGTTAAGATCGTGTTTAGTTGACGATTGTCCTTAATGGCGATGTCGAGTGCATGTTCGCGTGTCGGCGTAGTTGGCCGAGGCCGAATAGAGTTCGTCTAGATAGACATGCCAATCATAGAGGAGTTTTCCAAGTTATGGGTGATGGCTTTTCGAAACACGATTTTCCACTTTTTAGTTTCGTTTTTTGGCGAAAGTTGCTTCGGGTTACTCATGAAGTTTTACCGAAGGTTATTTCGTTAATTTTGTAGCTCACCGTCGTGCCATTAGTCTCACGGAAGCGGAAATAGTATGCAAGGATGTGCGGCGATCGTTTCTCGGTTTTTCGAGAGATTAGATCGGTTTGCGCGTTCTGCCTAAACAGTCAAGGAACAATAGAACGAAACTGGAAGAAAATGCCTAAGACTTATCTTGCTAGACTATCCACCTAGGTTCTAAGTTCCCTAAATTTTACGGCAGTTTACAAGACGTTCCCATTCCTTTCCTACGAAAAAATTAAAACTTTGATAAAATTTCTAAGTCGGACGTACCTTAGTCTCATTAATTACTCGAGATTGCCTCATGTCCGTTCCTCTTTGTCTTCTACCGTTTCATCGTCAAAGGTCTTCGAAAAAGTCCGATAGCTGAATCGAGAAATCGATTTTTGATGAAACATGAAAGGAACAGTGCAGAATCGTTGCAGAATCGTTGAAGCAAAGGGAGGAAGAAGTAGGCGAAACTCGAAGAAGGCTAAGGTGGGTAGACAAGTGAAAACGAATGGCAAGATGTCACTCGAGTGGTGCTTCTTGTTTTCGTCAAGCTATGAGCGAACTGGTCAGGTCAAGTAGCTTACGATCTTGTTATATTTTACGAATGACGTTTCGTAAAATATTGTCGAGCTTTTATTTAACGAGAGTTATTCAACAAAATGTTTGTCGAGTTAATTTTTACGAAAACTGTTTCGTAAAATTGGTTTGGATAGTCGTTGGGTCAATCTTTACGAGGATTGGCCGTGCTTGACGAATGTCGTGAAGCCCGACAACAGCGCAGTACGGGTGTGCCAGTCGTCGCGGCCTAGAGGCAGCACGGGGGCTAGCCAACACTTGGATGTCGAGTCTTTCGGAAGATCTTCGATCCATTGCTGAGGCGAATGGTGTTTTAAGATAACCATTACCGTTTTATACGAAGTCTTCATGTCCGTTGATGTCTTATGGGTTCTTCGAAATCTTGGAGCAGGAAAAGGAGTTTGTTTGCGGGGATCTCGGAAAGTCGCAAAAACACGGATTCTGGCGACGCGGAGGCCTAGAACTTACGCATGAAGACTAGCCGCTCGACGACCCGAGCCAGCACGGGGCTAGCGCCCGGCGACTACGGCCAGCACGGACGCTAGCCGCCGGCAGCCACGGCCAGCACGGGGCTAGCCGCCCGGCGACCACGCCAGCACGGGCGCTAGCCGCCGGCGGCCACGGCCAGCACGGGGCTAGCCGCCCGGCGACCATGGCCAGCACGGGCGCTAGCCGCCCGGCGACCACGGCCAGCACGGGCACTAGCCGCCGGCGGCCACGGCCAGCACGGGGCTAGCCGCCCGGCGACGCACGGCCAGCACGTGCGCTAGCCGCCGGCGGCACGGCCAGCACTGGGCTTGCCGCCCGGCGACCACGGCCGCGACCGGAATCGGCTGCTTGGTTCCTTCGGCTTGTGCGTTTTTGCGTAGGTTTTTCCTCGTGTAGAAAATGTTTCTAGCCATTGATTTCGAGATGATGAATCTCGAACTTAATATTTTTTCAAGGTTTCTCTATTAACAATTAGTCTCTCGAGGTTGCTCTAACATCTTTCATGTTTTTCCGAGGACCTTCAGGTATCGATTTCATCTTAATCGATCTTGATCCCAGAAAGAAGTTATTTCCTAGAACGTTGTTGACCTTTTATTTTACGAGAGTTATTTAACAAAATGTTGTCGAGTTAATTTTACGGAAACTGTTTTGTAAAATGTTGTCGAGTTTAATCATGCAAAAGCTGTCTCGTGAAATATTTTCGAGAATTTATTTTACGAAAGGTGTTCCGTAAAATGTTATCGAATTTTAGCATTAGAAACGCTGATTGGTAACCCGATCAGTCGTGCTTTCTGTTTCATGAGTAATCTGGGGTTTCTCCGCGATTTCCAGGAGAACAAGTCTTTATTTTTCCGGGAAATTCTAAAAAACATTTTCGGTCGAAACTCTACTCGGTAATCAGACCGTCACATCAGCCTTGGGCTCGATCCTACCTAAAATCGTATGTGGGTTGTTTAGCCGTGATTCGGGCCCCTTTTGGGCTGTCTTGGGACTTAGACGTTTTTACGATTTTTCTTTAGAAAAAGCCGTTGATGTGACGCTGGTTTTCTTCGAAAGGATTTTCAATTCCCCGTATAGTTAAGGCAACTGGTGTTCAAGCTAACCATAGCCGTTTTATACGGCAGGCAGGAATCCGTCTCCACTACCAAGTCTTTTTATGAATTTTCCCGAAGTCTTTCTTCGATAATCCCAAACGAGGGGGGTTGTGTCCATGGACCCGAGGACCGTGTTGCAGGAACTTGGACGGGGGTGCATGGTTGATAGGACCCGAACTTGGTTGGGATGGTCCGTTCTCGGGACGTTTGTCCGTGAGATGATAATCTTATATAACCGTTTGCATAAGCGTTGGTCGTAGGAGCAGTCACTGCTGAAGTTGTTTTACCAGCGTCGATGTGAGCTGCGAGTTTGTCTTTCATATTTCCAGACATTACTTTGATCAAGCGTTTTGCGGCCGTAAGAGTAAGAGTAATCCGTCCCCCTCCTTCTAGCGCCAAACTGTGGGAACCGAAATTCGCACTGTCGATTTTGATTAAGTAAAACGGAGGAAAGCTAAGTAAACCTAACTTTCCCTGAAGGTCCGGATTCTCTGCGACAACCAACGACAAGTGATCAAATAAATGCGGAAATGTTTTATTGAGATTTGGGACTGGACCTTAAGGAAGGCTGCCTACGTACCCCTTTCGAGGATCAAGTCGGACGTAGTTCAGTTGGAAGGGTTTGAACAAGAGATCGAAGTGCCTGGCGGAGTTCGTCTAGTACGAGCGTTAGTCATAGAAACGGGCATGTCGAGAATAATGCCTAGGGTTTTTATGTGCGGAACTCTAAGTAAAAGGATTGTTAGATCCTTCCGAGAGAGACATGAGTCTGCGATTAAGATTTGAGACTGGACCTTAAGGAAGGCTGCCTACGTACCCCTTTCGAGGATCAAGTCGGACGTAGTTCAGTTGGAAAGATTTGAACAAGAGATCGAACTGCCTGGCGGAGTTCGTCTAGTACGAGCGTTTGTCATAGAAACGGGCGTGTCGAGAATAACGCCTAGGGTTTCTATGTGCGGAACTCTGAGTAAAAGAATTGTTAGATTCTTCCGAAGGAACAGAAGTCTGCGGACAAGATGAAGGCAGAACGAGAGGCGGCCAGACGTCCTAGGTCATGCCTTGCTAGTCTAACCACCTAAGTTCTAAGTTCCCTCAGTCTAAAATCTCGGATCTGCTTTCCCTCTAGGATTTTTGCTCTGCCTTCTTCCTCTCCCAAAGCTCCTTTATATACTCCTTCTTATGACGGTCTATTCTCCTCCTGGGCCGCAAGGCGGGCTTCTTTCCATTTTCGTCGGCTTTCATCGGGAAACTTGACATTTATCCTTCCGGAAATTTAGCATTTATCTTGCTATGCAAAGATAAACGTAAATCGTCGTATCTATCTCAGATAATCGTAAACGGACTGTCCGATCGTGTTTGGTCCCTTTCGGGCCGTTTCCAGGACTTCCGTGGTTTTCTACGATTTCTCCGGAAGTTCTTCATTCGTTCGTAGAGTTGAGACGAGTGGTGTCTTAAGATAACCATCGTTGTTTCGTACGAAGAATTTAAGATCTTCCTTCCTGTCGATATCTTACGAGTTTCCGAAGTTTTCCCGACGGTCCTAGATTGGAGTAAGAACCGGAGTTTCGTATGCGGAATCTCAATGATTCGTCCTGCGAGGACTTGGGAAAGACTCGAAATACAGACTTCCGATGGCCGGGGACTGGGATTCGTGTACGAAAGATTGTTATCCGAAGACCCGAGCCAGCACGGGGCTAGCCGCCCGGCGACCATGGCCAGCACGGGCGCTAGCCGCCGGCGGCCACGGCCAGCACGGGGCTAGCCGCCCGGCGGCCACGGCCAGCACGGGGCTAGCGCCCGGCGGCCACGGCCAGCACGGGCGCTAGCCGCCGGCGGCCACGGCCAGCGCGGGGCTAGCCGCCCGGCGGCCACGGCCAGCGCGGGGCTAGCCGCCCGGCGGCCACGGCCAGCACGGGCGTTAGCCGCCGGCGGCCACGGCTAGCACGGGGGCTAGCCGCCCGGCGGCTACGGACCAGCACGTGCGTCTCGACGAGGGCTTCGATTTGATATGTTGATCGTTTTCTGGGTCCTCACGGTTTGAGAGAACGGGTTCTTTGAAGTTTCCCGGCGGCCGAACCAGCACGGGGGCTTAGCCGCCCGGCGGCCAGGACCAGCACGGGGGCTAGCCGCCGGCGGCTAGGACCAGCACGTGCGTCTCGACGAGGGCTTCGATTTGATATCTTGATCGTTCTCTGGGTCCTCACGGTTTGAGAGAACGGGTTCTTTGAAGTTTCCCGGCGACCGAACCAGCACGGGGGCTTAGCCGCCCGGCGGCCAGGACCAGCACGGGGGCTAGCCGCGGCGGCCAGGACCAGCACGTGCGTCTCGACGAGGGCTTCGATTTGATATCTTGATCGTTCTCTGGGTCCTCACGGTTTGAGAGAACGGGCTCTTTGAAGTTTCAAGGCGGATTCCTTGTCGTTCAGCCTATCCAAACTTAGATCACTTCCCGTTTCTTCCTTATACTTTCGTATGACAAATAGACTTAGCCGTTGATTTCGAGATAACCGTTTTTGACCCCAACAATGGCCCTTAATGCCACATATATGGCAAGTCCGGTCACCTCCCACATTTGGGCACTCTCGGGCAAAGTGTCCCATCTTACCACAACGAGTGCAAGCACCCATGGCTCTCCAGCACTCACCATAGTGGTTCCTACCACACTTAGAGCACACAGGCTTACCACTTGAGGTTTTACCCTCCTCGGCCTGGTCTCTCTTTCTCTTCCGGTCACCACCTTGCCCAGGAGCCACCACCACACTCTTAACCTTGTGCTTAGCCTCTTCTGCAAGGTTTGTCTCCAGCATAGCCATCCTCTCAACCAGTTCAGTCACATTGGAGAAGGTCCGGACTAAGCAGTAGGTCTTGAGTTCAGGCCTAAGGCCGCGGATGAACCTTCGAACCTGCACTCCCTCATCCTCTAACTCCCTTCCCACAAAGCGCCTGAGTCGGTTGAACTCTTCCTCATACTCTCTGACCGTCCTACGCCCTTGAACCAAGTCCAAGAACTTAGCTTCCAAACGGTCTCATGCCTCAGCTGGAAAGTAATTGTGGTTGAACTCCACTTCAAAGTCAGCAAAGCGTTCAATGGAGCCATTGTGTACGCTTGTCTAAAGCCAACCACCAGTTGTGTGCATCACCCTCCAGGAAGTGCACTGCAATGTCCCTTTGGTACTCCTCAGGGCACCGGGTCGATTTGAAGTTTCTGACCAGCCGGTCTCTCCATTCATCTGCCTCCATGGGATCAACACTTCCAGCAAAGTGCTTTGTCCCTAGGCGAGATATGTGCTCCAGCACCTTCAGGTAGTCTACTTTCTTAGCTGATCCAGATGGTGGATCCAGCTCAATCACTTCAGCTACTGGTAACACTCGGCCACCAGCTCCACCAGCTCCAGGAGCTTTCACTTGAGCTTGTGTGGCCTGACCTACGGATGAGTTCACCACTGGTGTGAGCACCTGAGTCATGGCTACCATCTGACTACCTATTAGCCTAATGGCGGCCAGTATCTCTTGCATGGAGGGCTCAGTCACCTGATCACCCGGACCAGTCCGCCCACCAGCCATGATGTTTGGATCAGCTCGGTGACCAATCTCTGAAGACTCAGCCTCTCCATCCTGATCATCCCTGAGCTGCCCACTAGCTGCACTTAGCTGGCTTCCAGCTCCCTCCAGCTGCCTTCCGGTCTCATTCAGCTGCCCATCTACTCCATCCAGCTGAACCTCCGTTTGGTTAACTTGGGTTTCAGTCAGGATGACATCTCCGGTCCGACTTGTAGGTGGAACCGACAGCACTACACTTGGGTTAGGTGCTGATGCATCTCCAGCACCAGACGCCCCAGCCCCATCCGCCCCAGCCCCATCCTTAGCCTTCCGAGACCGCTTCCTTGTTCCCTTAGGCCACATCAAAACCAAAACACAAACCAAATGTTAGTCTTGATAAAACTTGCAAACCTCAAACAACATTAAGATAAGCAATACTAAACATGCCAAGAGACCCAGCCGGATGTGTGATGACCTGCCCTTACCCAACAGCCTAGAATCAAGCATGCTCTGATACCAACTTGTAAGACCCAAACCTGGATCCCTCCACCCAACCAGTCCGCGGCCTTACCTAGATGTCTAAGTGTAATTCAGCCGGTTTAAGTCCAATAGATTCTAAGTCATTTTTCATTCATTTGAGGTTCATAATCAAACATGTACATTGCGGAAGCATAAGAGAAAGATCATTTCATATATATAAGTCAATGTGATCCATACAAATCATTCTTAACACACAAGTTGCACAATAGGCTATCATAAGTTCATTCTAAACTACACACATCACACACATCCATATCGGCCAGGTCTTCAAGACTCCTTGGCTTTGCCACGGTCACTGCTGGTTCCTGAAACCAAACCCACAACACATGAATACATTTATCATCCGATATCCTAACATCAATACTAGCAATACATGGTTCCGGACCCTAGATTACATCTTTGTCCCAAAAGTGACTACTACAAATACTCAACCAAAAACTAAATAAAACCCCTGATAAATCATGATAAATCTAAACTAATAGAATGGTCCAATTGGATCTCCCAGAACCGGCCTCAATCATGATGATCTCGGCCAAGAACAGCCAAACCGGCCATAAGGGACCATCTCTAAAAACAATGATATAAATTCATTTCTTCACTTTGATAATTCATTATAAATCTCCATTAAGAGATATCAAACGCCAAATTCCAATAACTCCCTTGGGAACTATGAGATCGGACCACACATGCCCAACCAAGGCCATGGAGAGATTACTCTGATCTAACCAAGGCTTTAGGGTCCGTCCGTGAGTATAAACCCACCGACTACTTCAGAATATAGTAGGGAAGAGATTGACAAAGAGAAAAGCAGTAAAAGATGCAACCAACACATCATGGTTCACTCGGCCAGACCATTTAAACCCATGGTCTTGGGCAATAACCATCCGGAGTGCATCACTGGCCTTAGGCCTGCGCTCCTCTGCAGCCCCTTCCTTCTCTGATTCCTTCCTCTTGTCCTTTTCATTTTGCCCGCCTGCCATCGCCTTGCCTGATCTTTCCACTGCCTGAATCCCACCGGACTGACCGCTCGGTTCACTTGCCTTACCGCCGGTCCTCTTCTCTCTTTCTTTCTGGTGTGATTTTGGCAGAGGTTTGCCTAGTATTTTTCGTGATCTAAATCGATGTGCAGAGACTCCTATTTATAGGAAATGCCATCGACAACCACCCTTGGCCGAACGGTTGCAAGCCTTTGGGCAAATGGGCACATGTGATTTCATTCACAACCCTTCGGCCAAACTGCCTCCAACTGCTCCCAACCGCTCTCCTTGATCGATCTTCACCTGCCAGCACTTTGTCAAGTGCCTGGCTCACTTGCCAAGCTCCATGGTCACACCAGACCATGTCACCACCGAGCCGGACCCATAACCGCCCATGGTTCGGTCCAACCGCCCAAGTGCCAAACACTCCATCTAGCTGAGGTGAGCTGGTCACTAGCTTCCCCAGCTGAGTGAGCTAACACTCCAGCTACTGGAGCTGACCTGAACTCACTTGAGCTGCTGTGAACTCACTACACTCTTCCCCCAGCTGGACGAGCTACCATACCTCACCGGCCAGCTACCAAAACACTTGTCCAACTCCTTTGAGCTTGCCTTTTCTCCTTTCTGGTTAAGTCTCAGCTTCCTGATGCACTTAACCACCATTTTGGACCATGATACGCTTGCCTTTAGGTCTCATGACCTGGCTGGTGCTTGTCCTCGCACCATGGCCCGTTCTGATGGCCCTATCTAGAACTTGGAACATGACAAGAATCATTCCAAAGTACAGTGCTGGAGATGTGATAAGATGGGGCACTTTTCATCAGTCTGTCCTACACGACCTACACACGACCAAGAAGCTAACATAACAGAAACATAAGAAGCAGATGCATTATATATGCACGAAGTTGTATTACTCAACGAAGAGAGAATGTTCCCTAAAAAGTTTGATGTAAGCGATGGAAACACAAGCATATGGTATCTAGACAATGGTGCTAGTAACCATATGACGGGGAATAGAGAGTTCTTTTCAAAGTCTTGATAGAAGCATCAAAGGTAAGGCAAAATTTGGTGATGGATCAAATGTTGAGATCGTAGGAAAAGGGTCAATAACGTTCGTAGGCAAAACCGGAGAAATCAGAGAGAGAAGAGCACTCAAAGACATCTACTACATCCTAAACCTTAAGCATAATATCATAAGTCTTGGACAAGCAACTGAGAAGGGTTGTGCGGTTAATATGAAAGGAGATTTGTTAATCCTTAAGGATCCACGGGGAAAATTTCTAGTACAAGTCTTACGATCACCAAACCAGTTGTACAAGACACCAATGGAGACTGAACATCCGAAGTGTCTTCAAATACAAAAAACTGATGTTACATCAACGTGGCATGCGCGGCTCCGACATGTGAGCATTAGAGTCATGAAGAATAAGGTAGACAAGGAGATGGTAGTAGGAATGCCTCAGATGATACACGAGAACGATGTTTGCAGCGCTTGCTAGTTGGGAAGCAAACTTGGAAGTCTTTCCCGCCTAAAGCGAAGTATCGAGCATCACACACATTGAAGTTGGTACATGGTGACTTGTGCGGACCGATATCACCACCAACACCAGCAAACAATCGATATGTATTCGTCTTAATGGATGACTACTCCAGATACATGTGGACGATGCTGCTAAGAGAGAAGAGTGAAGCGTTTGATCGGTTCAAAAAATTCAAGGAGTATGTGGAGCTTCAACCGAAGCTAAAACTCAAGACGTTTTGCACCGATAGAAAAGGAAAGTTCACATCTTCTGAGTTCATTCGTTTTTGTGTAGAAAACGGTGTAACCAGACATCTCATCGGACCGTGTCGAGGGAAGAAATAGAACACTAATGGAGATGACAAGGAGCTTGATGAAAGCAATGAAGATTCCTAATCAACTATGGGGTGAAGCAGTACGTCATTCAACATATCTCATCAACCGCATTGCTACAAAGGCATTGGAAAATAAAACTCCATACGAAGGTTTACTTCTTTAGAAACCGAATATTGAGCATCTAAGAATCTTTGGGTGCATCACTTTTGCAAAGATCAATGCTCCACATCTCAGAAAGCTAGATGATCGATCAAGGATGGTGATCAATCTCGGGACAGAGCCTGGTTCAAAAGCTTACAGGCTCTATGATCATGTCACGAAGAAGATTATTGTTAGTAGAGATGTAATCTTCGATAAGAAGAAGAGTTGGGATTGGTCTACACTATCAACAAACGTGGACGAAGAACCAGGATCATTCAAGCTTCCTCATATTGATGTTACAGAAGAAGGAGATGGTGATGAGCATCACGATGTTACTGATGAAGGATATGGTGATGAGCATCAAGATCACCAACACCAAGAAGAAGCTGTAGACACAGGTGAACAAGAGCAAGTAGCAGAGAACAACGATGCAAACCAAGACCAGCATGTAACATTGAGATATGGCCGTAACATCAAAAGGCCAAAAAAGTTCGATGGTTACATCCTACTCGATGAAGTTGACGGTGGTAGACTATTGCTCACCATCGATGGTGAACTAGAAAGTTACATTGAAGCTGAAGCGATACAAGCTTGGATCGGTGCGATGATGGCAGAGATCAAATCTATCATCAAAAACAAGACTTGGAAGCTCGTAAAGAACTCGGCAGGTGTGAAACCGATAAGTTTCAAGTGGGCCTTCAAGATTAACGATGAAGCATCACCGGCAGAAGGAGTTAAGCATAAAGTTCGGGTTGTTGCAAGATGTTTCAGTCAGAGACAGGAAGTAAACTACAATGAGATATTCTCATTGATGGTCAGACATACTTCCATCAGAGTGTTGCTAGCGCTGATAGCACATCACGATTTGATGTGAAGATGATGTTTTACGGGAGAAGCAAAAAAATATTCTCGAAGTACCATTCCATTCGTGAGTGTGTGGAAAATGATCACATCGAAATAATGCAAGGAACTGATGGCACTCAAATCAAACAAGGAGGATACATGAAATGTATACTCGTCAACACGGTGATGGACTTATGCAATCGAACTCATGTTTCGATGCATACAAGTTTGAAAATGTCGAAGGCAGAGGAGGAGCCTGAGATTGATGCAACATCGTATCAAAGCAGCATAAGGTTGATCAGAGTTCAAGAGATCAATAAGCTCGAGATTCAAGTTAGAATTAAGGAGGAGAATGTTGGATGATTATAATTAATTTAAGAAGAAAGTTAACTTATTAAAAAGGAAATTTAGTAAATTAAGGAAAAAGGAAAACATATCGAGTTTAAAAATGTTTCCACATTATTATTAGGTTAAGAAGTAGTTTCGACCTATATAAGAAGTTTCGGAGATGTTGCAGAGATATTGCATCCCTAAAAAAAAATACATTGATTTAATTTTGAGAGAGTTTCTAAATCTAATAAAAAGTGATACTTCTTATACTTTTGTGTTATTGCAACCTTAAACTATAATTAACCATGACCGAAACAATTTCTGATTTGCTAGCCAGATCCCACTAAATTTTATTCGCTCGTCTGTCACAACCTCATGCGATTAACCGCAACATTCTGTGACTAGTTTACACAAATCCAGAAACACAAATTAGTCATAAATCGCATATAATTTGTCAATAATTTTTTTTTTGAGATTACATTTTCAATGATATAAAATGACAATTTGCGAATACTTATACGATAATAAAATGAATAATAAGTTTAATTTTGCGACCAGCCATGAAGTGTTGTAGTACACATTTTTAGCTTTGTAATGTGTAAGTTTTCTTTCTTTTTTTGACTGAATTGATTGTTTTTTCTTCGTGTAAGTTTCTTTTTCTTGGGGAATTTTCAAAAATACCACTTTCAAGGTACCATTATTCATCTTTACAACCACTAAAGACACATTTTCAAAAATACCTTATTTATTGAAATGGTAAAAACACTTATATCTTTGTTTTTATATGATTTTCAAAATTCTAATCTCAAATTCTAAATCATAAACCTCTAATTCTAAACCCTAAACCCAAAATCTTCAACTCTAAACCCTAAACTATATACCCTGAATTCAATATCCTAAACCCTAAACCCTAAAGTCTAAACTATAAACCCTAAATCCTCAACTCTAAACCCTAAATCCTCAACTCTAAACCCTAAACTATATACCTTAAACTCTAAAACATCAAATCTAAACCCTAAATCCTAAACTTTCAAATCTAAACCCTTCATTAAAAATAGTGGTAAAAGTGGTTAGTGTAAACATGAAAAGTGGTACTATGAAAATGGTATTTTTGGCAATTTCTCTTTTTTCTTTGGCTGAGTAATCTTTTAAAGAGCATAATTTTTTTGAGTTTAGTTTAAGTTATATACATTTTTATTTTATAAATATCATATTACTTTGTTTAGAAAATATCATATTTTTATTTAATAAAATGTTCTTTTACATTATGTCACATTTTTATCACACATTCTAATCTAACACTAGTTGCTTGTTACGCACGATGAATATCACACGATATTTATGAAATATCACCATGATTTTTCGAAATAGGATCCATAACTACATCATTTTAAAAATTTCAACTAAACATTTTTTCTTTAATAAATTTCAACCAAACATGTTGAAACGGTTGTGTTACTTATGTTTTGTGTACGATTTTCTTTAATTTTGGTAATTTACTTCATTGTTTAAAATATGTTAAACTAGGTGGTTTACCCCTATATGCGGGCATAATTTTCTTTTAAATATTTATTGGTGTATATTTATTAATTCAAAAAGTCATAGTTAATATTTAAGTTTTTAAAAAATCTAAATTAAACATCAAATTTTTATATGTGATCAAAAAAATTGATACAAATATATATTTATTATTGTGTTAGAATTTTTAAAGCACTCAAATACTTGAGATATTTTAGAAAATATATTTATACAAATGTTTTTGTTGATTAATATTTAAATGTAAATTTTTTTATATCCTAATTTTTAATTTCTATAATTAAAGGAAAATGTTTTCAGATAACAATAAAATATATAAGAATTATATTTTTATTTATGAAAATATTGATTATAATCTAATATAACATATAAATATAAGATTATTAAAATTTAAAATTTGTTTTAAATTTTAAAATTGAAAAAAATTATTTTCAGATACAACACAATATATATAAGAATTTTTTTATTTTGACAATATTAATTTATAATGTAATATAACATATAAATATAATATTATTAACTTAAAATTCATTTTGAACATTTAAATTAAAAAAAATTATTTTCAGATAACAAAAAATTATATAAGAATTATCTTTTTATTTTTGACAAAATTAATTTATAATCCAATTTAACATATAAATATGATATTATTAACCTAAATTCGTTTTTAACTTTTAAAATTTATTAATATTTTTTTAGATAACAACACAATATATATAAGAATTATATTTTTATTTTATTTTTGACAATATTAATTTATAATCTAATATAACATGATTAACTTAAAATTTGGTTTTTAATTTTTAAAATAAAAAAAAAAAAAATTCAGATAACAACACAATATATATATATATATATATATATATATATATATATATATATATATATATAATAACTTTGTATTTTCGACAAAGCTAATTTAATAATTTAATAAAACATATAAATATAATACTATTAACTTCAAATTCGTTTTCAATTATATATAAAATCATTAAGGAAAAAATCGATATTAACCGCTCTGACTTTTAACGTGAGAGCTCCATTACGAAAAATCACTTCCGAAAATAATAGTAAAGATATATATATATATATTCATGGGAAGAAAATCGAATCTCACTATGTTTACTTTATTTAGGAGTAGAAATAGATTTACTCAAAAATTAATTATTTCACTATTTCTTTTATTTACTAAAATATTATTAAAAGTAAATTAATTATATTTTAGAATTGTGGTATTTTGAAAAAAAGTAAAGGTATAAATTTAAAATATTTTTAGGCAATTCAGATGAAAACTATAGAATGTTTTTCGTTTTCTTTTGTATTTCTCTGAAATTGTGTTGCAGGTTAATAAAATTAGGAAAAATTGACAATAGAGAACAAAAAAACAAGGGTGTTGTCCCTTTGGTATAAATCTTTTTTGTCCAATTTTTCTCTTTTTTATCCTTTGTATTTCTGAAAACTAATGAAATAAATACTTTTGTCAATCAAAAAAAAATATTAAAAAATATAAACAATTAATAAAACACCTATATACACATGCTGGTATTTTTTTTCAAAAAGTTGATAAATAAAATTTTGAAAATACGTTCTACTAAAGGTAGAATGTGCCTTCTACGGAAGATGGTATAGTAGAAAGCGATTTCTAAAATAAAGACGTTCATCTACTATTTTTAGAACGTACATTCTACTATTTACTAATATTCTAAAAAAGTGGAATGCGCATTCTACTAATCCTAAAGCTATCTACTTTTCGTCCGGAAACATCTTCTACTTTTATTAAGTATTCTAAATTTCGTTTCTAAAATGTACTCTTCCGTCTACTAAATGTAGAAAGCGTGTTCAGGACTTTTGTCAATCTTCTAAACTTTTAGAAGGCGCCTTCTACGGATAAAAGTACATGACTTTTGCGAAAATTAATGAAAGTTTCAGTTAAGAAAATATTCTAAAAATTTCCTAAAAATATTCTAACTTCCTAAAACGTGATATTTTCGATTTTACTTGTCAAAAATAAAATAAAATGATTCTCCCTTGTCTTCTTCACTAATCTATGGTTTTCTTCTTGTTTTTTTTCACAAACTCTTGTTCTCTATAATACATATCCATACAACATGTGGTGTTTTGAAATTATGTGCAATATTTTGTAAAGTTTTATTTTTATTTTTATAAATTTTACAAATTTTATTTTTATCTAAATTTTTATTAAAACAATTTTAAAAAGTTTTATTTTTATTAAAAAGTTCGATAAAATTAAAAAAGGTTACAAACGTTTTAAAATTTTTATAAAAATAAAACTTTGTAAAATATTTTTTTATAAAATTAGTTTAAAGTTCTTATTAAAAAATTTGTAAAGTTTTATTTTTATTTTTATAAAGTTTAAAATTTATTTAATTAAAGTTTTATTAAAACATTTTAAACTTTTTATAAAAATAAAACTTTGTATAATGTTTTTAATAAGTTTATTTAATGTTTTATTAAAAAAAAAATTGTAAATTATTTTTACTTTTACAAATTTTATTTTTATTAAAAAAAGTTTAACAGTTTTATTTTATTTTTCCTTTTTAAAACGTTTTTAATTAAAAAAATTCAAAATTCTTTTAGTTTAATGTGTTTAATAAAAACTTAAACAAACTTTATAAAATTTGTAAACTTTATAAAAATAAAAGTAAAACTTTACAAAAAGTTTAAAAAACTTTATAAAAATACATTATATAATTTTTTTTATTTTTATTAAAATTTTTGATAAAATTAAAAAGTTTACAAACATTTTAAACTTTTTATAAAAAATAAAACTTTGTAAACTGTTTTTATTAGTTCTATTTAATGTTATTTATTAAAAAATTGTAAATTATTTTCATTTTTATTAAGTTTTACAAAGTTTATTTTATTAAAAAAAAAAAAGTTTTTATTTTTATTTCCCTTTTTAAACGTTTTTAATAATTATTTTTTTTTTAAATATATTAGTTTAATGTGTTAATTAGATTAATCAAGGGTTAGTTTTGGGATTATGAAAGAAATTATACTAAAGGGACAACTAAATGATGGTTTTATACTATAGGGACAGCCATGCTGAATTTTTGTTCCGTTTTGACAATTTTCCCATAAAATTATGGAAGGATACGCTAGACATTGACTTGTCGTTGCGGTGGGGCAAAAAAGCTAACTTTCATCCACGCGTTACTCTCCTATAAAATTCACATATCAATTCAGAGCCGTGCTTACAGTGTTAGTAAAAAGGCATTGGCCTCAGGCCTCACATAATTTATCAAAATTTGGGACCCCGTATCTCCAAAATTTCTCTTAGTTTTATAGTTTAAAATTTTATCTATGTTTCTTATCTGATTTCAAAAACAAAATATCAACAAGAAAATATGCTCTTCTTTCCTTCATTTTATATGTTTAGTTTTATCTATTCAAGTTTAAAGATCACTTATCAAATTTGTTTCACACAATCTTTTTACACTCACATTTTATAATTATTTTTTGTCATATTTAATGGTGTAAATATTAATGGTCAACATGATATTTTCATTTTTATAATATATATTAAAATAGATTTTTGTTTAGTATTATTATTATATGAGTATTGTTTTAAAATTTGTTAATAGAGTAAGAAAACAATTTCATATATATAAAAATATGATTCTGCATAGAAACTCACAAATCAAAATTTGTTAAACACTATCATTTTTGTTTTAGACATTTTATTATTTTATATCATTTAAATTTATATCTGCTATTTTTTTTTGACGGCAAACGGATATTCTATTACTCAAGCTTGAGGTGGTCTGGGTAACCAGACCGGAATAGAACAACCAATGAAATTTAACTTCCTGTGGAAGGATCTAGCTGTCTTAGCTAAGAAATCTGAAATCTGATTACGCGCTCTAAGAACATAAAAAATCTTGAAGTCTGAGAAGCATATGAGCACTGTCTCTATCCTTTCTAGTTCCGTAGCAAAACTTGGCCAAGCATGAGGTTCCCTGATCATAGCAATCAAATCCTTACAGTCTGTTCCAAAGTTCTGGCATGTTGAATGCTGAAGCATATTCTCCATCGCCCATTGCAGTGCTTCCAGTTCTGAATGCAGAGCTGATTCTATTCTAGGAAAGTTCTGTGCTCCCATGAGTTGTGTTTTTCCCCCACTGTCCAACCAAACCCATCCAGACCCACTAAATTGAGCCTGAGATGTCCAAGATCCATCCAGTAAACAAATATTGCCCAAGCTTATGACTTGAGGCTCCTCTATAGTACTCACTTGTACCACCGGTGGTATCGTTTCATTGGCATTAAACCAAGCTTGACACTCACTCTCTGCATATCGAACAAGTTCCATAGGATCTCTGTCTATGCCCCTAAAGAGTTTATCATTGCGTGCCTTCCAGATGTACCAAATCAACCAGGGATAAGGATCCCTGTCTTGATCTGGCTCAAGTATACTATTCTTCTCCCAGAAGAGGTAGTTCATATTCGTGTATATACTTGATGCTGGAAAAACAGCAGGACTCGTTGGAGTTGATGAGTGTAACCAAACTTGTAGAGCAGGGGGGCATTCGAAAATAGCATGTGTAATTGATTCCTCTGGCTCACCACATCTTGGGCAGTAATTATCACATCTCATATTTCGCCTTACTAGATTTCTCGTTACAGCCACTTGACCAGTTATCAATTGCCGTATAAGATGACAAATTTTCTTCGGCGCCTTTATCTTCCAAGCAAAGGCTTGGAGCTTTGTAATACTTGGCTTTAACACTTGCTTTTCGTCTGCATCCTTCAGAAGATTTTGAGCAACCCAATATCCAGACTTGACCGTATATTGACCATTTCTTGTGAAGTTCCAGCAAAAGGTGTCAGGCCTGTGAGTTGTGCTTATGGCTAAACTCCTTATAAAGGGTATGTCAGCCAAAAGGTGTCAGGCCTGTGAGTTGTGCTTATGGCTAAACTCCTTATAAAGGGTACATCAGCAGGGCTGACATATTGTTCCAGTAAATCAACATCCCATTCCTTCAGCTCCTGATCAATAAGATCACTCACTCTCATATTTGAATTCATAACTGGAGCTATAGGTATAGCTGGCCTAGCAGGATTCATAGGAATCCAAGGATCCTCCCATACCTTCACCTCATAACCAGAGTGTATTTTCTGCCTTATCCCCAGCAACAAAAGCTCCCTCGCAGCGGAGATACTAGTCCACACATAAGAAGGACTGTTTACAGAGTTTACTCACAAAGGCGAGCTTAATCTATAATACATTCCTCTTAAGACACGGGCGACCAGCGAATCCGGGTTTTGTGTTAGCCTCCATAATTGTTTTGCCAGTAATGCCAAATTGAACTCATGGATCATACGAAATCCAATCTCTCCTTCTTCTCTTGGTAGGCAGACTTTCTCCCATTTCGACCAGTGTATTCCTCTTTTTGGGGGATTTGAGCTCCACCAGAATTGGGCAATAGCACTAGCAAGGTTTTCACATATCTCCAAAGGGAGCAGGAAAGTAGACATAACATACGTCGGGAGAGCTAGCAAAATGGACTTAATCAGCACCTCTTTTCCCCCTTTCGAGAGCCAACGACATGTCCAGCCATTCACTCTATGCATCAGTTTTTCTTTTAGGAAAGCAAAGAGCTTGCATTTTGAACCACTAATGTCTTCTGGGATACCCAAGTAAGTCCCCATCCCGCCATCATTTTGTATCCCAAGTACATCTTTAATCTATTGTCTCGTGGTTGCATTGATCCTCTTACCAAAGAGTAAGGAGGATTTATCAAAGTTAATGCATTGTCCTGAGGCCTTACCATAGGTCCTGGTCACTTTCATTACTTCTTCACATTCACGGGGCTCCGCCTTACAGAAGAAAAGGCTATCATCAGCAAATAATAGGTGGGATACCGATGGACACACGCGGGTAACGCGCATCCCCGTTATCTTTCCCTGGTTCTCTGCATGATTGAGAAGGCTAACGAGCGCTTCCGTGCATAGAATAAAAATGAAAGGAGATAAAGGATCTCCTTGGCGTAGGCCTCTTCCTGGAATAATATTTCCTCTTGGTTGCCCATTCATGAGGACTTTGTATTGTACCGAGGTAATTCATCACATTATCCATGTGATTCATGTCTCTGAGAAACCCATCTTTCTCATCACAGCTTCAATAAATGACCATTCCATCCTATCATAGGCTTTGCTTATATCTGTTTTAATAGCCATTCTTTTGTTGCGTCCACCTGGCTTAGTCCTGAGCGCATGGAACATCTCTTGAGCGATCATAATATTATCAGAAATCTGTCTTCCAACAACAAAGGCTGACTGGGTTTCCGATATCAATCCTGGAAGCACTTTTTTAAGTCTCTGGCATAGGACCTTAGAGATAATCTTGTAACTTACGTTGCACAAACTGATAGGCCGAAATTGTGTCATTTCATTGGGTTTTGTTGTCTTTGGGATAAGACAAATATTTGTCTCATTCAGTTCATCGGGCATTATCCCTTCAGTAAGGAACTTATTAACCATAAGAGTTAAATCATCCTTGACTATATCCCAAAACTTCTGATAAAATAGTGCAGTCATCCCATCTGGCCCCGGAGCTTTTTCTGGATGCATAGCAAAAAGTGCTAATTTAATCTCCCACTCTGTTACCGGTGCTGTAAGACTTTCGTTCATTGGCTCTGTGATCGTCGTAGGGACTTCGGATAGAGCTTCTTCAATATCCTGTGGATTAGAAGATTCAAAGATTTGTCTGAAATAGCTAGTAGCAATGGCTACTAATCCTTCTTCATCTTCCACAATATTTCCATCTTCGCCTAGAAGTTGTGTGATCTTGTTTCTTGCTCTCCTTTGTTTTGTTAAGGCGTGAAAAAATTTTGTGTTGCGATCTCCTTCCCTTAACCAAAATACACGACTCTTTTGTTTCCAGAACATTTCTTCTGCCTTAAGAGCATCAGAAAGCTCCTTCAAAGCTGCTGCAATCTCTTCAGTTGTGGCATTATCATCTGCATATAGCCCTTCCACTTTTTCTTTAAGCTCTTCCACCAATTTTGCAGAGTTTATATTATTTTGTCTTCTCCACTCGCTCAATGCTTTTCTACAACTAGAAATATGTTCCATTATAGAAGCATTGGGAAGAAGATCAGGAGATTTCCATCCCTCCAAAATAACTTGTCTCAGCTCCTCATTGTCCAGCCATCTTTTGTCAAACTTAAATTTCTTCGATCTCCTGGATGGTTTTATGAGTATATCAGCAAGAATCGGACGATGGTCCGAACCCCATAACCTCATGTACTTTATCTTCGAATGAGGAAACTTTTCGTGCCAGTCGGCATTTCCTACTGCTCTGTCCAGACGACATCTAACAGTAACTCTCCCTGCTCTCTTACCAACCCATGATAGCATGTTTCCAGTGTATGAAAATTCTAGCATCCCACAATCACTCAACATTTGTTTAAAAGGTAGAAATGAGCTATCAGTACGTTGTCTACCTCTTTCTTTCTCATTATGACCAGTGATCTCATTGAAATCTCCTATCATAAACCAAGGTCCAGTTCGTGTTGTTGCAAAACGCGTAAGACGTTCCCAAACTAGATCTCTTCTTTCAAGTACAGGATCCCCATAAACAAACGTCATAAAGACATTTGTTCCATCAATGACTGCCTCAATGTCAATCATTCTGTTATTTGAAAATAAAACATTAACTTGAAATTCATCCATAAATAAAAGAGCTAAACCTCCGCTGAGACCAAGTGGCTCAACGGTAAACAAACGATCAAATCCTAAATCGGTCTGGATGTTTGCAACTGCAGCCTTTTATTCTTCGTTTCAGAAAGGAACACAAGTCCTGGGCGATGCTTCTAACACATCTCCGTAAGGCGTCGAACTGTGAGGTCGTTCCCAATCCCTCGACAGTTCCAACTGATTGTCTTCATTGATGAGGTTTGGATGGATTTTTGGAACCCATCAAACCATCACTTTTGTTATCAATTGTTTTTCCTTTCTTGGAGCTATTCCGACGATGATATATCCTTGCAGAATCAGCTGGCCCAGTTGGCTTTGCAGATCGTGGTTTTGGAGATCCTCGACGAAGGAACTCCGCTTTCTTTGTTTGAATGCCCAAAGGAACACTCATTTTAGTACTGGCTTTCATGGTCGTTTCTCTACGCTCCACATTAGTAGAAGAAGATGCCGCAGTATAATGTTGTACGTCCTCCATAGCATTCAGATCCTCTCCCAATATATCGCCGTCTTGTATCTCCTGCTCCAGTATGCCATCATCAGTATTCTGATCTACCATCTCCATATCCCACAGCGCATCTATCATCTGTTCATTCTCAAATCCATTTGCCTCGACTTGTAGGCTAGAAGGTGAGAAGGTTAACAATCTTGGTGTGCACTTCTCGCGGATAGTAACATTCTCTTCAAAAGGCAGATGCAACCCAGAAGGAGTTACAATTGCACTTGCTAGACGTTTACGTTTTCCACCTTTCTCCATTTGTGCCGTAGGCCGGTTAGCAACCAAGCTAGGAACAGCAGCTTCAGTTGGTCTAGCAGTCGGTCTAGAGATCTCCATTGAGCTTGATGTTTGTTCATATGGAACAATGGCATCCCTTGTCAGATTAGAAGGACCTCTCTCTCTGCCCGCTCTCTCTGTTCCATCCCGACCCTCGTTTCTCGGCTTCTCTCGCCATACGCGATCTGGTTGACGAGCATAAGGCTCGCTACCATAACGAGACCCACCATAACGACTCCGTTTATGTTCGTCCCTTCCCCGTATAATCCTGTCTCTGTGGTCAAAGTCCCATTCTCCCCTGTTTCGTGGATAGTAAGCAGCAGACGCATTATCATTGCGTACATACTTGCGATCTTCATCCCTTCTTACACCATCATTGCGTTCATTCTCCCTCACTGTCTTGTGAGGTAAGATCCGTACGGGGCCTTGTTGATTGACCATAGTTGGAGGTAACTGAACACGTGAAAACACATCACCACTCTTCGTCTGTGAGTTGTTTCGATCATCTAGAGTAAGGCAATGACCCTTCTCGTGTGTCATTAACCCACAAGTGGAGCAATGTTTAAACAACATCTCGTACTTAATCTCAATGGTCACCTCATCTCCTTCAGGTGACTCTACCTGTCTCTTGAATTTTAATGGTCTCCTAGAGTCAACTTCAATAAACATCCTTCCTTCCAAAAGCTCAATCTTGTCCTCATGAACATGACCCAAACGACCACCAATCTTCTTCAAGTTCTGAACTGTCCAGAGGTGAAGTGGGATACCAATGAACTGTACCCAAAATGGGATAACCCAAGGGTAATCGTCATGAACAATAGGTTCTCATCTGACCAATACGAACATAAAGAAGCTGTAATGGAAGGGTCCTTGACTCAAGACGTATTGGAGATCATCTTCATTGGCGAAGTTAAAAAGAAACTTCCCATTTCCTAAATCATTGGCAGTGATCCGATCCTGAAGGCCCCACTGTCCCGGCATTATTTGTAAAAGCTTCACAACAGTTTGTTTCTTTGGGACAAGAACCTTGCCTATTAAAGACATGCGATGTTCCTTCATAACGTTTGAATCCTCCTGATTCGTTAGCTTGATCGGACTGTCATCGTCCTCTACCATGATACCTTTACCCTTTAAATCTGCCATATGAGCAGACTTAAGACGACCCATAGACCCCATAAGAAAGTCTCAATGGTCGTGACTCCTCCGTACAAAACAAACAATCAAGCGTTGTCTGCAATCAACAAAACCAGAGCGTGCCGTTTACAAACCAGACAATCTATCCGATGGTGATGATCCGAGAGAGTGTCGTTTTCAAAAGGAAAACCGATCCAACAACCGTAAGAGTTGTCTCTTGATGCGAACCCGAGATAAGCAGAGCAGCCGCGAAACAGAGTCGTCTCTTGAGGCTGTAACAGAGTTGTCTCTACGGAACCGTAAGAGTTACCGTGATCGTCAAGGGAATCGTGATCTTCCAAAGAAACGTCCATTGGATTGCAAGGAGTGTGGTAGTCTCCTTTGCAGTGATGCCGAGATCGTCGATCAGAAGCAAGGCGTCGAGGAATCAAAGGTTGAGAAGATCGCCATATCAATCGCCTGATGCAGAGAAGCGGCTGGATATCTGCTATTAATCTATTATAAAAATATATAACTATATATAAAAGAATTAAATTAAAATTTGCCTTAGGCCCCTAAAAACGCTCACACGGCACTGCATATCATATTCTATATTCTTGTATTATTTGTTGAAAATAGATTAGAGAGTTCTTTTAGTGTCGTTTTGCTGTGTCCAAGTGTTTAGAAGAGGATTAAAGCAAACATAAGAAAAAAAGTTCAGATAAGAACGAGTGAGAGAGAAAACAGACCAGGCGGAAGGATTGAGAGACACATGGGTAAAGTGAGAACTGCTTTAACTCCATATCTGTCTGATAGATTCCCAATTACTGGCATCAACACCATCGTTCCCAACCCTATTGCCTTCATTATATCACACATTACAAATCATTGTTTTTTTAGAATTAAAGGAGATGGAACACTATCTTTAACAGTCAAGATGTAGAAGACATCAGAGAGAGGTGTAGACAGAGTTCCGCGAATAAAAAACATTAGCCCAAAAGAAAGAAAGAAGAGACACGATCTTTTAAGTAAGAAACAAGAAATTCAGAGTTAAGTACCACTTGTTGGAAACCGGTGAGGTAGACCGCTAGAGAACATGAGTCGTCTGGTGAAGAGCAAACGGCGGCGACGGTAACGTTGGTAATCACAGGGCTTTCCATAAATCCGGCGAAGCCAGACAAGAAAACAATAGTCAACATGTGTCTCATGCCAATCACCACCAATCAATAAACCAAGTACAGTAGTTTTTAAGATTTGTTTCGATTTTTTTTTTATCTTCAAATTGCATTAAGATAAAGGTTCAAATTCTACAACAAACAAACAGAGATGGCAATTGATCAACAAGCAACCACATTGCCAAAATAACTCAAACAACCCTCAACGCCATCACATGGCCAACTCAACAAACAGAACTACCAGCAGGATGGTTAGAGGAGTCGACTTTCATTGACAAAGAGCTCAAACAGCCACGCCGGAGGACCCGTAGCGACGTATGACCGAATTCTCCCTTCTCTAGTCACACTTTGAGCAATGATCGACGCTCCTCTGTTTTCCTGAGGTCTAACAGATTTGTTTCGATTTTGCCTAAAAGGAAATAGAACATATGTTTTTTTCTTTTCTTTTTTGAGCAAACATACATATGTTTTCACAAGTCGGCTGATATTTTTCCAGTCAATATCTTATTATATAAAGCTTGGTTCTTCAAAATTACTAATTAACATGATCGCGACACATGACAATTAAAACTTTAAGATTGTGACAAGTGTTAATCAATCTCATAATTAAAAATATTATTATAAATATTATTAATAGTAATTTTTCATTTTTAAAAATTCTAAACAAAAGATTTAAGATTGTGACATGTGTTAATCTATCTCATAATTAAAAATTTTATTATAAATATTAGTCCTTCGTATTGCTGTGTTTTAATACGTTTATTGGTGTTGGGTGACATTACTTGGCATGTCCTTGGTACTGTTGTGTCTGTTTTAATACGTTTATGGTTACTGTTGTGTCTTATTTAATACGTTTATTGGTGTTGGATGACATAACGAGATTCTATGCTTATTCTTTCTTATTATATAAAGCTTGGTTTTTCAAAGTTACTAATTAACATGATCGCGACACATGGCAATTAAAACTTTAAGATTGTGACAAGTGTTAATCTATCTCATAATTAAAAATATTATTATAAATATTATTAATAGTAATTTTTCATTTTTAAAAGGAAAATTACTTACAATAACACACATGTTATAACTAATGACTAGAATAACATACCAGAAAAAATGTGAGTTAAAGTCCAAAATACCATGATTTTAAATGAATTAAACCAATTTAAAAATGCTGGAAAAGGTAAAAGGTAAAGAATTACAAAAAAAAAACCTCGCTCGTCGAAACCTCTTCCTCCCCCGACGTGAACCACAAATCGTTTTCTAAATTCTCCAATCTCTTGCGTTTTTGGCTCAATTCCCCTCGGACTCGATCTTCTTCTCACCCTTCTCTCCCACCAAGATTTCGATTCACAAGGGTAGTAAACTTGAATCAGAAATCCGATGAACCCTGAATCCCCTTTCTGAAATTCTGGGTTATGTTGATTTCGTCACTCCTAGAAGCTCATCTCTGCTTGAATCACTTATATTCATAGAGTCTGGAGATTTTGGGGAGTATTATTAATGGTTTCGCTTTGCCGATGAAGGAGGAGCATAAGCTGTTTTTGATTAGGGCGTTGATTCCTCTGCATAAGGCTAAACCTATTGCTGTGTATCATCAGCAGTTTTCTTATGGTATCGTTCAGTTTGTGGAGAAGGATTATCGGCTTGCGGATACGGTGTCTCACTGGAACCAAGCGGTTCACGGTCTAAGCTCGAATATAAAGAGAATGTTCATGGAGATGGACCCTGAGCTGTTTGAAGAATGCCAGCAAGAGTATGAAGAGAAACAAGCTAAATCGAAAGAAGTGGAAGAGCAATGCCAAAGTAGGTGGAGGAGATTAGATGAAGCAGTTGAAGAGCGTGAAAGAGTAGGAGAAGAGGATCATATGATCACTTCTTAGAAAATACCAAGTCACAACTCTTAATCTATCTAAGCATATTGCAATTATTTTCTTCTTTACTGTAACTTTTGCTGTCTATAAAGGTAAGTACATTTTTGCAGTACTAATTCTTATTGGCTAATAAAATTATGAGTTCATACAGTTATTGTCATAAGAGGGTGTAGTGTATAGAAAATGAATGATAAAAGAGTCGAATTGTTGCAACTACAGCCTCCAATCCAACACTTTAAGATTAAAAGAGTCTTGAGTGCTCGATATCATAATTGAATTGTTGCACTATCGTCAAGATCTTAAGCTGTGTTTTTAGTGCAGACTTGGAGTCAAAACTTTGGCCAACAACTATATCTATAGAATTCAGTTGTTGCCTAACATGAGTAACTACCTTAGCCTTTTTCGATTTTGTCACTGACCCAATCTTTGGCTTATACTCCTTCTTCATCTCTATATCTGGAGTTGTTAATCCGTACGCTATAAACAACTATAACATCTATCATCGATTTTCTTAGAATTAACGTGAAAGAATCAATTGTCAAAAAGAAAACATCGTAACTTGGAGAAGAAGAATTACGGCTAAACCTAGATTTTAATAACTGTTCCGGTTTAAGAATTGTTAATTCTAATTAGTAAACCGATTTTCGCGAGTAAGTCTACTACAACATATATTCTTAGAAAATCTGCCATAAAGTATGTAAAGTCTACTATCATATAAAAGTTAGTTTTGTAAGTTTATAAGTCTGCAGTAAAGCATATTTAATTGGAAAAGTTTGTTGTTTATAAACGAAGAAAATATAAGTTTATGAACAAGAAAATCTATCAAATTATAAAAAAGTATGTGAGAAAAATATGTATGCCATTATGAAAGTCCTCGAAATATTATAAAGATGCCGTCAAAAGACAAAAGTATGCTATAGAAACCTGCCAATTAAAAACAAATCTGCTATTGAAACTAAACCTACCATCATGTTTGGTAGACTTTTTCAGAAAATCTGTAACGATATAAAGTCTGCTACAATAAGTCCGTGGAAAAAAAATAAATCTTTCAAGTACTCTGTCATTAAGTGTCGCAGATTTTTAACATAAGACTTATTTATATATTTCGAAAATAAAGTCTGCTACAATAAGTCTGTGGAAAAAAATAAATCTGTCAAGTACTAATAAAATTGTCGTTAAGTGTCGCAGATTTTTAACAGAAGACTTATTTATATATTTCGAAAATATATTTTTTCTGTAAATTTTTTTTTGAAATTTTCTTTTTTTGTTAAAAAAGAAATAAGGGTATTCTGGGCATAAAAAATAATCTAGTAATTAAAAATATATATATGTTATTCTAGTAATTATAACCTAATCTGATGTTATTTCAGTAATCTTCCCTTTTTAAAATTCTAAACAAAAGATTTAAGATTGTGACATGTGTTAATCTATCTCATAATTAAAAATCTTATTATAAATATTATTAATAGTAATTTTCCATTTTTTAAATTCTTAACAAAAGATAATTGTAAAAGACTATTTGATAGTAATTTTCCTTTTAACATTTTTACATGTGTTTAAATACATAATGATTAAAATTATATGTACTTATATAATAAAAACGAATTTTGAACAATCGAATTGTAAATATTTTTAATAGTTAAAAATTATTTAATATTATTTTCTAGAATTTTTATTTTTTTTTAAATTGTGACATGTGTTACTCTATCTCATAATTAAAACCCTTATTATAAATATTATTAATAGTAATTTTCCATTTTTAAAATTCTAAACAAAAGATAATATTGTACAAACTGATTTTAATTTAAAACACATGTCAAAATTATTAATGAACATGATTGTGACACATGACAATAATATATATAAAATTTTGATATTTGTTAAAATATCTTATAATTAATATATATATATATATATATACACAGTAATTTTTAAAATTCTAAACATAAGATAATTGTAAAAGATTATTATGCTAAAAAAATTGTAAAAGATTATTTGATAATAATTTTTTTCTAATATTTTTACATGTGTTTAAATAATATAATGATTAAAATATATATGTACTTATATAATAAATACGAATTTTGAATAATTTAATTGTAAAAATTATTTAATAGTTAAAATTCATTTAATATTAATTGTTTCAGAATTTTTCTTTTTTCAGAATTCTAAACAACTTTTTTTTCTTTTTATAATAAAGATTGGTTCTTGAAAATTAGTAATTAACACGATCGCGATACATGTCAATTAAAACTTTAAGATTGTGACATCTGGTTTAAACTAAAATCAATTTGTAAAATAATTACCACTAATTTTCCTTTTTAAATCAAAAAGAAAAAATAAATGTAAAAAATATTTAATCGTAATTATCCATTTTAAAAATCTTTAACCAAAAAAATTGTAAAAAATTTGATTAATGTTAATTTCCTTTATTGAAATGATGAGAAAAAACAACTGTAAAGAAATAAAAAAAACTGTCAAACAATATTTGATAGTAATTATATTTTTTGAAAAAGTCTTAGTCCAATGAAACTTTTTTTCAAAGTTACTAATTAACATGATCGCGACACATAACAATTAAAATTTTAAGATTGTGATATGTGTTTTAAACTAAAATCAGTTTGCACAATAATTAACACTAATTTTCCTTTTCTAAAATCATAAAGCAAAAAATAAATGTAAAAAATATTTAATCGTAGTTATCCTTTTTAAAAATCTTAAACCAAAAAATTGCTTAATGTTAATTTTTCTTTATTCAAATCATGAAGAAAAGATAACTTTAAAGAAATAAAAAAACTGTCAATAAATATTTGATAGTAGTTATCATTTTCAAAATATTTTAGACCAAAAAATGTAAAAGACTATATAATGTTAATTTTATTTTATTCAGATTCTAATTAAAAAGATCATAAACCAAAAAGAATTACAATTATTAACATCTATTTGTATAGAACTAAACTCCCTCATACTTGATCACCAAGTATAATTATTGATCCAAGAAAAATACAAGGTATGGTTCTATATCCTTATCTTCGCATATTCTTTTCTTCTTACTCATGTTGATTTCTTTTGTCAGAATTGTCATGTTGCCTATGTAAATTATTGCCACAATAATGATTAGACGTTTCTACAGTAATAGTTATCACTCTATAAAAATATTTGTTTATTAATGCAAATGATATTTCTTACAATAATTATTATGATCTTAAAGACTTCATATATAAAATTGTAAAAATATTAAACCTAAACCCTTAACATAATCCCATCTCTCAACTCTAAATCCTAAGTTTAGATTAGTTAACCTTGGTTTTTTTTGTCGATGTTAATTCTAGGATTATAAATGTTTCTTTTTTCTTTTTTAAAAGTGAAAATATAATAGTGGTTAGTGTAAACATGAAAAATAATTACATAAATGTAGTATTTTAACAATTTTTTATTTACTTTAGAAACTGAAAACCTTACATTATGATGTATTCACTGCTACATAAAATATCTTATATCAATAACATGAATATTTGATAGTTTTTAATTTTATGTTGATAACATGTATTAGAAAAAACAAGTTTAAAAGAGATGAAATTACGAAATAAAAGAAGATAGAGAAAAAGATAATTTAGTAAATGACATTTTTTAACAAAATTTAGGATAAAGATGTGCATTAAAAACTAGAGTAAATAGAAAAATAATATTTTAAATAAAAAAATTAATTTATTATAAAATTTTTAATTAAAATATTCTAACAAATTTCACAATATTTAAAATAAAAATATCATCAAATATTATTTTGCAATTACATTTTGTTTAAACTTTAAAAATAGAAATTAATATTAAATAATATTTATGATAAACTATTAACAGAAATCATTTTTTATCTTAGTATATATTTATTTATTTATGAGATAGTTTAACTCATATCACATTTTTAAATATATAATTGCCATGTGCCACAATCATGTTACCTATTAATTTTGAAAAACTAGGCTCAATATAGTATTTTATGATAAGATTTCATTAAAATTTTAGAAAATAAAATTAGTATTAAATAAATTATTTTTAAAATCTGTTTTTCTGTTAATTGAAAAAGGAAAATTTCTTCAATTTACTATTAAATAATTTTAAAATTGTTTTTAACATTAAATAATTTATAAAATTAGTTGTTTCAAACTTAGTTTATTTTATTTTCATGGTACATATATTTTTAATCATTACATATTTAAAACACATGTCACAATATTAGAAAACAAATTGTCAAAAATACAATATCTTTGAGAAATTGTCAAAAATACTATATTATTCAAGATAAATTTATATTGTAATTGACACACATTCTCTCAATAGTGACAGCCAAATAAAATGTGTGATAACTGGCAAGCGAGCCATTGCCTTCTGGGATGGTCTTCAAAACTGGAGAGGACAGATGATTGTGGCCCTTAAGATGTGGAGGGTCTGCCATTGTTGGAGTAAGTGTAGGTTATGTGTCTACTTTTAAATGTGATAGTTGAGTTAAACGTTTACTAAAATCATTATTTATACAGATATTATGGGTCCTGAGGAGCTATGGCTTGAGAACGAAGAAGGAATGTCGGACTTCAGGTTCAATCCGCGTTTGTCTGAGGTTGAGTACTTCAGGCAGTCTCTATTAAACAGCGACCCTTATGTTAATAAATATGGGGTTGAAGGTCTTGTTTAAATTATGTCTTGTGTGAATCTTGTTGTTCTAAACTGTTATCCAACTTCTGGTTTCTCTAAAAAATATGTATTAACTTCTGGTTTCATTCAAGTTTCACTTAAGTTTCGCTTATTCAGTTGTTCCAGCTTCTCGTTTCACTTAAATTTCACTTAATCAATTGTTCCAACTTCTGGTTTCACTTAAGTTTCACTTAATCAATTGTTCGGCTTTTCGTATAAGTAGGTCAGATTTTGTGTTAGTTTCACTTTTTCAATGGTCTGACATCGTAAAAATAATAGAAACTTTTATCCAACTTCGCAGAACTGAGGAGAAAATACATAGTTACTTGTACATTATAATATCGGCTACAACTACAACTACGACACTGATGCCGACAATAACATGGACACAACCTCCTGATATCTTAGGCATTAATGTCGGACGTTTGCTCCTTATTGTTGCCTTGAGCAATTGAACTTCTTCTTCTAGGATTCGAACTTGGTTGTGCAACTGTCGAATCTCATCGGTGAAAGTTTCATCGACCCATTTGAAAATGTGGTCGTCGTTCTCCAGCTACAACATTAGATCCCACAACATCATGTAAAAATAAAAAAACGTGAAGCTTAAGAGACACCGATAATACCCTAAGTGAATCCGCATAGAGACACCGATAATACCGGCAGTATTGATTTGGCCGGGATTTGGATATTAGCTCGACGATTCTCTCCCCGCACGAACAATTTCTAGGTATTCCCGCAGTTCCCGCAGTTTTTGCTCGTCCCAGACCACTGGTAACGGTAATATCTCTAGTCGTGGACGATGAAGCGGCCGTTATTGGGTTGGACATTATCTTATCTGACGGAGAGGGAGAGAAGACGATTATTCGATTGAGCAGAAGAGAGGATTTCGATTCGAAGAGAGATAGAAGAGAGAGAAAATTGAAGATAGAAATGGGGAAGATATAAAAAAAAAGTCTTTAATACGATTTTGGGATTTTAGCAAATTGGGAAGAGGGAAATTCAAAATTCGCAGAGCTGGGCGGAAAAATTATCACATGGTTTTTCGTGGTCTAAGTTTCACCAAGTACTCAGTTTTACATAAAGCATCAAAGTTGCACTTTTTAATTATTTCCATTTATCTTGGTTATACTCTACTTTGATTAATGATTTTATGGTTATACCAATGCAATTATGTTTCCTATGTTCATTTCTCATACGATCATGTAAACACAAACTTGATTTCGTGCCATAGAGAGTTATCAAATTTAACAAGGTCAGTTTTAATGATAAAGCTATGATAACACATTGTATTTCTTATATGATTGCTACAGATGGAATTTTAATAATTCTGATTAAATCATAATTAACATATCAGTGATATTAAATTACAGTCTTATTACCTCCATGACTTATAAAATTCAAAAGTTTAGAATTTACAATCATATTACTCAGGTTACCTATCGTAGTTATACCAGTAAAGAAAACAAGTTTCACTTAGTCATACACAACACAAATATAAAAAATTTCGAGTCAACTGATCCCATGCGATAAAAACACCAAAACTGAAATTGAAAAGGCTTACAACTTAATCCACATCAAAACTGAAACACCGAAACAAAAGGTTTACAACCTACTCTTCTTCTGTTTCTGGTGGGGATGTTCATCGTGTAAATCAGTGCCAACATTCTCTTCTTCCCCATATCCACTCTCACGCTCACAAAAGTTCCTACTACAAGAGCTCTCTCCAACTCTCGACAGTTGCTCGGTTATTTGAACTATTTGCAATTCTTCGATGTCCTCCACATGTAAAATACTTCTTCTTTGCTCTCTATCCACTGATGTTAGATAAACATACACATCTTCATCATCCAAAATATACGATTGCCTCTTAGGTTCCACTACCAATGGAATGTAACCCAAATTGAGCCTTTTCGTAAACAGATCTATTCTCATCTTCCTGCATATCCTCTCCTTCTACAACGAATAAGTGATCTCCTCCAACGATGATGTCTTAAAGGATATAGCATACAAACGACCATCGGCTGGAATCCATTCATAATCAAGTCCATCTTTCGAATAATGTCCATCATAATCAAAGTGTATGTTCGTTGAAGAAGTACACATTGTCTGCAATAAAAAAAAATTAACCCCTTGGTTACACAGTTATACCATTAAAGTTATACTTGGTTATTCAGTTATACCGTTAACGTTTTACTTGGTTACACAGTTATACCATTAAAGTTATACTTCGTTATACCATGTTACACAGCTGTGTCAGTAATCAATTAGTAATCATTGAACGTCTAATCTTCTTTGATTGAATCGTCCTTTCATTCCCGACATTCAATCACAGTATTCATTCAATCATTCCTCTCTGATCCTCGATTAGTTTACCCAAAAGAATAAAAAAATTTCATTTACAACTACCAAAATTTCGAGTCGAGTCTTCATGATAGACCCAAAATCGGATCACTCTTTCGGTAAGAGGGGATATGAACTCCGAAGAGAACTGATGGATCGAGGGGTGACACTAAGGGATGCAGAATAGCCCAAAGATACTACCAGAGTTTCGAAGGTTGTCGGATGTGACGCACCGGTCTAACACAACGAAGTGTTCCACTTGGAGAACCTCACCAAGAGAAGTATGAATGTTCTAAGCAAAGAACAACAAGAGAAAAATCAAAAGAGATAAAAGAAAATCGATGTGATTTTTATTCATGGGACCCTCACATATTTATAAGATTTGTGAGTCAAAGATACATAAAGAAATATGTGGGGAAAGGCAACATTGAAAATAGAAATGATGAAAACAAGACATAGGAAATATAAAATTGACCAAGACTAGTCAAAGTTCGGAAATTGAGGGAGACTTGGCGAGATTCATTGACTTTCCAGGTTCATGGAGTGTCCATGTTCTTGCAGTGATGATCATGTCGTGCACACCATGCTGGGAAGTATATGGACACACGCGGACGATCCACACATGTCTGAATTCGCGAGAACTGAACATCACCTGATTTGTACATGGCATAACTCCCTCATCTGAACTCCGTTTGATCTGATTCTTCTTCTAGGAGTTCCATAATTGAGTTGAGCACATTCTCCAAGTGGTTTCACGCGAAGAAACATCATGGTTTAGAAGATATGCTTCGAACAATGAACGTATGTCTGTGTTGCTTCTCGGGTGGTTTGATGGTCGAACCAGCTCGGAAGATCGAACCAACTTGCTCAGCTCGTCCGGGTGAGTATTAGTCCAGCTCAGCTCGTCCATGATAGTGTCAGTCCAGCTCACTTGAGTATTCAGCTCATCCAAGATTGCATAATCTGATGAGAAAATCTCGGTTAGGTCTAGCTGGTCGACAAGGTCACCACCTTGGGCCGTGTCCATGAACCAAGTAGGAAGGTGCTGGATTTTGGGTGCATCATACTCTCCCTCTTCAAAAGGATTTGTCCTCAAATCCATTTTACCTGTATCAAAAGGAAATAAATCAGATTCAAAGGAATTAAAATTCAAGGAAAATTCAGTGAATAAAAAGTTTGGACAGAAACTTCCTTGGTGATCTGAACCCATTTCCATCAAGTATGAATGGTTCCATGTTCCATGAACACAAGTCCTTAGGCGTTCACCAATGCTTGCTCTCTTTGGAAGCTGATCATGCTTATCATGTTCATCCAAAATAACTAGAGAAACCACATCAAATCTGCGTAAGAAATAATCAAAAGATTTCTCTATCCTTAAGACATCAAAAACAGGATCCAAGCTCTTAGGATAATCATCAAGCACGTGGGTATACATCAAGCAAGTGAACTGATTGCCAAAAATCGGTTTACTAATTTCAAAATCAGGCCAAGGTGTGAAACTGTTAGAAAAAGAATGAGATAATGCTAAAGTTGAAAGTTTTTCATCATGAACGAAATCAAAAGGTTTCTTTGAATGAAGTAATTTCGGTTCATGCTCTTTCCTACACCAAATCTCTTTCAAAGCACAGCTCAATGAAAACAAATCATGAAATGGTTTAAGCAAAACGTTTTTCAACCAAGTAAAGATTTGTTTTTGCTTAGAAATTCTCGGTTTCAAAATATTTTCATGAAGAGAAGGGACAATCAACCCTTGATCCTTACAGTGCTTTTGGTTTGGACAGGAGGTGGACTGAGGAAACACCTTTGATTCAGTGCTGACAGATTGCTCCAACAGTTTCAGTTCCTGTGTCAAAGAAACAAGACTACTCGGCTGTACCGGTTCAAGATGGTTAACTTCATCACAAAACTGTTTATTTTCAAGTACCATATCAAAATAAGAAGAAGAAAGTAAACACTTAGCTTCCAAGAAGTTTCTGAGAAAGATTTGTGTCAGACCTGACTGTGTAGATTGATCTCCTGGTCGCCAAGGTCTGGTTGGAAGCTGATTGGATTGGCTAGATTCCCATTGAAGCAAGTGTAGAACAGGTTTGGCCGGTTTTGGAGAATGGATCATAACTTCATGATTCCGTGGCCATTTTTCCTGATATTGAGCTTTCTGGGAAGAGGAGAGACTCATCTTGAATCCTATGATCGGCTTTGGCTCAGGCCGCTTCTTCACAAGTCTTGAATATGCTTCAAAATCTGGGTACTCGCAGATAGATGGACTGGGAAACTGCCTGTTTGAAAAATTCATAACTCCTTCCTCCGTAAGGATTTTAAAGTGATTCCAAGCCTCAGTAAATCCTTGGGGAGTTGGCTTGCTAGGAAAATTGGAGTCAAGACGAAAGACCTTCTGGACGTCGAGATATTCGCTTTGGACTAAACCTATGTCGCTGGCATCTCCAAGGTGGCCAGTTTGAGTGGATGTATCAATGCATCTCCAAATTTCAGGCTGACGAGCATGGTCAATGCTTTTTCTTCTCTGAGGCTGAACCTGTTTATCCTGGATACTCAAAACAAACACTAAAAGACCAGGCTCAAATGTGCAAGAGAGACACTTGTTCAAATCAAACATCAAAATATCTTTTCCAAGAACAAGTAGCACATGTCTAAGCCTTTCAAGGTGCTCATCAAAGTAGATATTACAGACCAAAATTTTCTCAAGACATGCAACAATATTAGACATTTTCAGAACGTGCATATCCTGCTCAACATCTGAACACACAAGCTTAAGTTCAGATTGAGAAATAACTATCAAAGACTCAAGATGTTTTTCAAAGAAAGTGTTGTAGACCACAATGTCATCAAAGCTCAAAACAAAACAATGATCACGAAATGATCTCAGAAAATGCCATGTTTTATCAGTTTCAAAACTTACAAGATCAGGTTGCAAATCAGAATCACAAAAATCAAGATCACAAAAATCAGTTTCGGTTTCAAGTGATTTATGTTCCAGCAACTGTTTAATCAAGAAACTGTCCAAGGCAAGAGAAGATGCAAACAAATCTCCAGTGATCAGTGTATGTCTAGAAGAACTCAGATCAAAACCATTGCCTTTGAAAACATTTGAATCAAACGGTTTCCTAGCATAGAAATCAAGCAGCTGCAAATCAAGCTCAAGAGATTCTTCAAAATGATCAAAACATTTGTTATGTGTCAAGAACTGATCAAAGGTCAAGATAATTTCAGAGTTGATGCCTTTATCATTTTGAAAACATTTATGATCAAGAAGTTCATCAGGTTTAAAGATTTTAAAAGAATTAATTATGTTTTCAAAAACAGATTTCGAAACACAAAATTCTTTCATCTTTTCAAGACCAAAACGAGTTACATCATGAGAACTAATCTTGACAAACATGTCAGGCAGAGAATTAAACAAATCAGAGTTCTCACAGTGCTTTTGAAGATCAGGAGACAAAGGGGGAGGAGATGTGCCGGGATCAAAGCGTAGATGACTCTCCATAGCTATGGATGTGATGCTTGTTACTTCCTCATCAAAGACTGGACCAATTTCGTCCTCCTCATCAAAGATAGGACCTAGATCATCATCCAAAGGTGTCCTAGTGCCAGGAAGTCGTCCATGATGTGGATGGTTGAATGGCTCTTCCTCAAAATCCTGTGAACTAAGAACAAGACTGCTCGGAAGTTCCGGCTCAAAACAGGTTAGTCCATCATCAATCATAAAAGCAGATTTTGGAGAAGGAAGATCACATTCATCCTCACAGGTGATCAAACTTCCAATTAGCTCTTCATCAGATTCATCATAAATGGGTAAAGAATCTGAAAAATCTTTAAGCTTTTCAAATTGGTTTTCAGATTCACCTTGAGTTTTCTTACTGATGAACAAAGATGGCTCAGCTATAGGTGCATGTGTGGATGTGCTCTTCTTGTGACTCTTGCTGGCGTCCTTGAGAGTTTTTGCTACTCCCTCCACAAAGTTATCACAAAATTCTTGGACTTCCAACGGACTGAAAATCCTCCTTTGTTCAGCCACATCTCTGGTCGTTTTGACCTTATAATTGCACCTTCGGTTTGGCTTTTCCTGCACACTAACAAACTCATCAAAAGTATTCAAAGCATATTTAAATGAAGATTGAGAAGCAGTTTTTCGTGGGGGTTTTTCCTTGCTACTTTGCCTTAGAAGACCAAACATCTTAACCTGAAAATCTCAACACAAAAGTTAGATAAAAATCTCACACTCTCAAGTGTTTGATCCTCACCCACACACGTGTTTCTCTCAGATTTATGGTGATTACACAAAGTTTCTTCTCAGTGTTCTAAGAGAACAGATCAAGGAATCCCAATGAGAAAATCCAAGTGAACACAAATGATCAAGAGAGAAAGATAAGAGATTTCAAAAGGGAACCCGCCTTAACCACCTCAAGCCGGATTTCTCTTCGGCCATCAGGCTTACTCTTCCACCACCACACCACAAACAACAAACTTTGAAACCTTTTTTTTTATATATAATCTTTTTTTTTTACTGCATAAACTTAGATTTTTTTTATGGAGGTAATGAGGGGCCCGGGTTCAAGATAGATAGATGAAGAAGTGTTTAGAAGAAATGGAGAGATGAGAAAAATGAATAGAAATAGAGTTACCGGAAGAGTGGCTCTGATACCACTTGATAGACCCAAAATCGGATCACTCTTTCGGTAAGAGGGGATATGAACTCCGAAGAGAACTGATGGATCGAGGGGTGACACTAAGGGATGCGGAATAGCCCAAAGATACTACCAGAGTTTCGAAGGTTGCCGGATGTGATGCACCGGTCCAACACAACGAAGTGTTCCACTTGGAGATAACCTCACCAAGAGAAGTATGAATGTTCTAAGCAAAGAACAACAAGAGAAAACTCAAAAGAGATAAAAGAAAATCGATGTGATTTTTATTCATGGGATCCTCACATATTTATAAGGTTTGTGAGTCAAAGATACATAAAGAAATATGTGGGGAAAGGCAACATTGAAAATAGAAATGATGAAAACAAGACATAGGAAATATAAAATTGACCAAGACTAGTCAAAGTTCGGAAATTGAGGGAGACTTGGCGAGATTCATTGACTGTCCAGGTTCATGGAGTGTCCAGGTTCTTGCAGTGATGATCAGGTCGTGCACACCATGCTGGGAAGGATATGGACACACGCGGGACGATCCACACATGTCTGAATTCGCGAGAACTAAACATCACCTGATTTGTACATGGCATAACTCCCTCATCTGAACTCTGTTTGATCTGATTCTTCTTCTAGGAGTTTCATAATTGAGTTGAGCACATTCTCCAAGTGGTTTCACGTGAAGAAACATCATGGTTTAGAAGATATGCTTCGAACAATGAACGTATGTCTGTGTTGCTTCTCGGGTGGTTTGATGGTCGAACCAGCTCGGAAGATCGAACCAACTTGCTCAGCTCGTCCGGGTGAGTATTAGTCCAGCTCAGCTCGTCCATGATAGTGTCACTCCAGCTCACTTGAGTATTCAGCTCATCCAAGATTGCATAATCTGATGAGAAAACCTCGGCTAGGTCTAGCTGGTCGACAAGGTCACCACCTTGGGCCGTGTCTATGAACCAAGTAGGAAGGTGCTGGATTTTGGGTGCATCACTTCAATTCAAAACCAAATTGTAATCAGCTTTGATTCCCGACATTCAATTATACAGTTGTTGATTATAAAATTCCCTAATAAACAGACCATTCAAACTTTCCGATCATCGACTAGTTCATACACAAATACGAAATCTACTATCTAATCGGAATCCCTGCAAATAATGAGTTCGTCTATGGTAGATTCTATACATTGGTCTTAACGACGATTTGAGATACATATCCTGTAAATGATCCACCATCCAAGCGACGAGATCGCAATTCGATGATAGCGAGGAAGAATAAGGACGTAGGAGTGGAGAAGAAGACTCGACGACTGAACGTCGATTGAGTAGTTCCTCCCGATGATTATCGGAGAGAGGAGGAGGAGAGAGAATTTGAGTTATGAATATATTATATTCATTAAATCGGTCAGGGGTATTTTCGAAATCAACCACACTTTCCAAGAGTATCAGATCACGTAAGAGTATGCTAGATCACGTGAGAGTATGCCAGATCACTTTTTACCTCATTAAAAGTACCTGAGCACTTCTCTCAAAAGAAAAATCTAACAGCCCCAAAATAATCACAAAATTCACCACACAACATAAAAAATCTCTACCTAAAACTTCCAATAAAGAAAGAGCAATTAACAAGTACCGATGGTTGCAACATGAGACCATGCCACCTCATTCTATCCACGCGTCCCACATGTTACCGCCTGAGAGATCACCACCTAAATCGGTACTCTTGAGTTCAAAGTTTTCACAAAATCACGTTACTGACACCGGTTCATGTGTGATCAGCCACCAAATTCTCACGATTGCACCACCTCATTTGGTATCCTTGCGATGCAGGCACGCTGTCTACCCGCTCTGGCAATGAATCATACCACTTCATTTGGTTGCATGACCCACCAAGAATTGATGCCACACCCGAGAACTCTCAATAACGTTACACCAGAACACACATGTCTTAAGCCCTTCTCTAACTCATATACTCTACCCACATGCTTAATCCCCACACAATGTAAAGACCCGCATACAAGTCTCAATCATCATACAACCAAATTCGTTTTAGAAACCTATGAGTAGATCTAGGTGTTCACACATTACAATACTATATAGCTATATATATAATATATAGTTCATTTACCAAACAAATATGTGTATCCTTATAGATAACACCCATGTATGAGTAGTTTAGATAGAAACTCATACTATGAAACGATAATGAAAAAAGGAAGATGAGATCACATCAGTCCTTACCATGAGCTTAGATCTGCGAACTAAAAAAAAAGACAAAAAGCATATTTGCAGCTTATGAAATTTTCATGAACCAAATCTACAAAGAAAAGGGTAGGTGCTACCACCAAAGATCCGGCATGGGAGATTTAAGTGAAAAAACAAGAAAGAGAGGATTTAAAACAATAACTATAGTTTCTCACCCTCATCAGTGACCAGATCTAGAATGAAGACAAGAGAAGATATTGACAAGGAGACATATTGGCTAGTTGTGAATCACCAATCACTAGGTTTGGTCTCCACCGGCGCGAAAAGAAATTGAGGTGATGGCATCTTGACTGCTCCTTTTCATGGTGACCGAATAGAGGAGAAGAAGAGAAAGAATAAGAGAATAAGAGCCAGAACACGACATGAGAATAAGAGAGGTAGATAGGTCAATACAGGGACAGAGGTTTGCTTCGTTTTCTTGATGAGAAAACCTAAGAAGGTTACCTCATTTTATAAAAAGGGTGGAAACCTTCGGATTTAATACGTTGGCCAGAATTACAAGAATAGAAAAGATAAGCTTTAGTCCAAACTAATTAAAAAAAATCTATACCGGCGCAAACCGGGATGTTACGAAATCAGTATGTGTCACTCGGATAGCATGCACAGTAATATGCCCAAATTTAAAATACTTTGTAATATGTCCAAATTTTAGCTATAATATCCTACTAAAATTATTATAATTTTTTCCTCCAAAGTTTATGTTGCATCCGCCACTGCATACGGTAACAAAACTTGTCACCTCCGAAAATAAAAATTATTTGGAATTGACAATAAAGATGAGAAAATGTAACTGAATATAATATGAGACTATAATATACATATTATAATACTATACTAGATCTTGATCCGCGCTTTAGAAGCGCGGACTATTTTACGATGAAAAATTTTATTAACAACTTAACAAATATTTTGGTAATTTTTAAAGAGTGTATTTAAAATATTTTTGCATTTAAATCAGTGTTTTTAAGTCCAACCCGATTGTGATTATACCGGTTAGTCCGAAGATTTGACAATTCAATTTAGATTTTAAAAATATTCATATTAAAAAAGTCACAAAAATCTGAGACTAATCGATTGAACTGATGGATGACCGATATGTAATCTGATTTGATTTAAATTGTAATAGTTTCATAATTTGTAATCTTATAATCCAAAAATTAAAGTTCATTACTTTGCAATTTATGAATTATGACGTTTCTACAAAATTTTAAAGAGAAAATGATAGATATAAAATAACAAAGATTAATAACTAAGATTAATTACTAAAAATATTAGTTATTTTATAAAAATTTATTGTTTGGAAATATTGATAGTAGTATAAAAATATATTGTTTGGAAACATTGATAGTAGTATAAAGAAATAAATATATTGTTTGGAAACCTAGATAGTAGTATAAAGAAAGGAATATTAGTGATTTAATGTAGGTTTAACTATAAAGTATAAAAGTGCATTTAATTTAAAAACTTACAAAATAAATGTTAGATCCAACAGAATGTTTCTGTTTTAAAAAGATAGATCATAATTTTTGGTCAGGATCTGTCTCAAGAAAATAACGGAGAGCTAGCAGCTTACTAAAATCATCTCCGACCCACTTTTTCTTTATAGATCTCTGTTATTGATGAAAAATACAGATATAGTTTTTGTTCCAATGTCTTCCTTTATAGTAAAGAAATGTTATATTTGCATCTAGAAATATTGGAATACTAGTTTTTATTTTCCCTCTATATTTATAAAAAAGTAATCATCTATTTATAAAAGCAAATATAATATTATTTTATTATATAGGAACACACTAAAATAAAGGGAAAATTTGCGAGATATACATAAAGGACACTAAAATAAAGAATATGTCCATTATACTTGTAAAAGTCCATCGATATGACAAGTTCAGCAAAAAATACCTTTCATATCTCCGGAACGCATGGACGTGTGAAAAGCAACAATGGTGGATAATGGTATAACTTGGAAACTGTAATATACTATATTAATTATAGTATGAACACAGTTGCAACCAAACAAAGAATTATCTACAAGAAAAAATAGTTCTACTTCCATGTGTTGGTGAACACATTCCAATTGATGAAGGTATATGTTGTTCGCAATTGAACCTAAGCCACAATGATGGTACTGGTATAACATGGAAATGAATATACTATATGCACTATAGTATGGACAAAGTTGCAACAAAAAAGTAGATATCCACTAGCAGAAAATTTCTACTTGCATATGTGTTGGTGACTATGTTTCACTGATGAAGTGTATGCGTTGTGCAAAATTAAACTGGATCAGCAATGGAACCTGCTGAAGTAATCTTATTTAGAAGAATAATAAACTGCCAAGTATGGTATTTCAAAACTATACTATATTAGCAACGTATAATAGTATGGGTTTTAACGTGCAGAAGTTGTTCCATATACTAAACTCCAACATTTTTATATATATGATGTCAATATTACAAATACAATGTAGATAGAACAAGTGGTACACGTAACACAACCCAATAAATAAGTCAATAGTGTTAACCTGAAAAACCATAACTTTCCAACTATTACAACAGATGAGAAGATCAACATAAATTCAAAGTGAGAAGTAATAAGTTGCGACAGAGTAACGAAAAAACATATAACCCCAGAGAAAGCAGATTATTAGAGGACTTAGTCGAGGTGGAATGTCGAAGACACTTCAACTGCATATGTCTTAGCGGCAGTTCCCAGAGCATCTTCCAGCAAGCTCGAACACTGAAGCATGCACCATAATTCATATAGCTTACGGGTAACCAACTGTTGTAGCACCAATTGGAGGCAAACATGACTGAAAACGTATCTGCCCCATTAGCATAATTTGTATAGATTGAGCTTCTGCCAACAGCTCATGCTGTTGTTGAGTAACTGAAAAGCTGGTTGTATAACCTCTATCCACTGCAAGTGCGCCCAGCTGGTTCATGCACCCTATGAAACAAGTGCGCCGACAAACCTCTCTTCCATCCTATCAATGGAAAGAAAACATGTGAGGACTACCGTGTAACCGTGTAACTCTTCCATCCTATCAATGGAAAGAAGGCATCAGACAGACACTGACATGGACTCCAAAATAGGAGAAGTACTACAAGTTTAACCGGGTAACTATACAATTTTTTGGTCATATAGTTTAGTAATAGCTAATGCAAGTACAATCGGGTTACTATACTATTTACCTTTCCATATAGTACAGTCATATATTCTATATCATTTTTCAGTTGCTACCGACGACCAAACCCATGAAAATGTGTGGGACAAGAGACGAAATAACACACATAAACAGTCATGGGAAGTTCTCATTTTGAGGATGAAACTATAAAACTAAGGTCTGAGTCCTGTTGGATAAGCTTCAAAGATAGCTTAGGAAACAAGTTATTCATAAAAGGAAGTTTGAATAACTAAAAAGGAAAAACTTGATTTAGATTTATGTTAAGTTTCTAGATCACATTGTAATAGGTTAAGCTAAGACCCTATATATAGAGATCTATATTGTAAGATGATCTCAAGAAGTTAAGAGTTTAATAAAACGAAGAAACTGTTTTATTAACAAGCTTTCATATTCACACATTCGATCCTTAGGCGACTTTATTTGGTATCAGAGCTTAGGTTTTTGTGTGATTGTGAAATCGAGAAGCTGTATCCATGGCTGATACAAAAGCTCTAACAGAGATGAAGCCACTAGGAAGAAGAGAAGACTTTCCGAGTGCTGTAATCTGTCCGATGCTCAATACGACGAACTACACTGTTTGGGCAAAGAGGATGAAGATTCTGTTAAAGGTTCACAAAGTTTGGGGTGCAGTAGATCCAGGCACTGACGACGAAGAAAGAAACGATCTCGCAACGGGACTTCTGTTCGGTTCAATACCTGAAGTGATGGTTTTACAAGCCGGAGAAGATGACTCCCCTAAAGTTATATGGGAAGCCATTAAAACCAGAAACCTTGGTGTTGAACGCGTTAAAGAAGCTCGTCTACTAACGCTGATGAATGAATTCGATCGATTAAGTATGGAAGACTCGGACAGTATAGATAACTTCACGAGCAAGTTAACAGAGCTTGCATCAAAAGCGTCCTCGTTGGGACAGAGTATTGATCAACCAAAGCTCGTGAAGAAACTTCTCAACAGTCTACCAATGAAATTCATTCACATGACGGCATCAATAGAGCAGATGCTTGATCTAAACAAAACCTCCTTTGAAGATATTATTGGAAGACTCAAAGCATATGAAGAACGAGTCAAAGGCAAAACTGCATATGATCAACAAAACAATCTGTTGTTCTCAAGCACTGAAACATCAAGCGATCAGAACTCGAGAGGCAGAGGAAGAGGATCATATCGTGGTCGTGGTCAAGGAAGCAGAGGTAGAGGACGAGGAAGAAGCAACACTGGCGAGGGGAACAAAGAGAAGAAAGACTACTCCCAGATCACATGCTTCAATTGTAAGAAGAAGGGACACTTCAAATCCGTGTGTCCTGAGAAGAAAGAAGAGAAACAAGAGCTCAACAAGACAGAGACGGAGGTAGCAGAAGCTGCGTTATACATGCATCAAGTTGTGTATCTCAACGAAGAGAAAGTCTTACCGAATTCACTAGAGCCAAGCAAGAAAGAAGATGGTATATGGTATCTAGACAACGGTGCGAGCAATCACATGACTGGTGAAAAATCTTACTTCTCAGAGCTCAACGAGAACATCACAGGAAAAGTCAAGTTCGGAGATGGCTCGTATGTAGATATAAACGGCAAAGGATCTATTCTCTTTGAAGCCAAGACAGGGGAACAGAAGCTCCTAACCGACATATATTACATACCGAACTTAAAGAGTAACATACTAAGTCTGGGTCAAGCAACTGAACAAGGGTGTGACATAAGGATGAAAGAGAATTACCTCACTTTGAGAGATCCAAGCGGTAGACTTTTGGTGAAAGTTCAGAGAGCTTCTAATCGCCTATATAAGATATCACTCAAAGTCGGTAAACCTACTTGTCTACTCGCAAAGATCAAGGAGGAACCATGGAGATGGCACGCACGCCTTGGTCATATAAGCTTCAAGACAATAAGGGCCATGGCAACACATGATATGGTTCGTGGCTTACCTGATATACATGAAGAGAAGCAGCTGTGTGACTCATGTTTGGTCGGGAAGCAGACGCGTCACAGCTTTCCTGCAGCAACTGCATACAGAGCTTCGGTTGCTCTCGAGCTGTTACACGCGGATCTGTGCGGTCCCATATCACCGGCAACACAAGGTCACAACAACTATATCTTTGTCATAGTTGATGATTGTACGAGATATATGTGGTCTATTTTGTTGAGAGAAAAGAGTGAAGCCTTTGATAGATTCAAGAGTTTTAAAGCCCTTGTTGAGAGGGAAGAAAACAAGACAATCGGAACACTCCGTACGGACAGAGGAGGAGAGTTCACGTCAAAGGATTTCCAAGACTTCTGCAACAAACATGGCATCAAACGCCATTTAACAGCACCATATACTCCACAACAGAATGGAGTTGTGGAGAGAAGGAATTGTACTTTAATGGAGATGACTCGAAGCATGATGAAAGCTATGAAGGTACCGAACTACATGTGGGGAGAAGCCGTGCGACACGCAACATATGTGATCAATCGTGTTCCTACTAAAGCATTGAAGAATAAAACTCCATACGAAAGCTTGAAGGGAGGAAAGCCTAACGTAGGTCACATAAGAGTTTTTGGATGTGTTGCTCACGCGAAAGTAGATTCAGTTCATCTAAGGAAACTTGATGATCGTTCTCAAGCTCTTGTTCATCTCGGAATCGAACCAGGCACGAAAGCTTATCGACTTTATAATCCTACCTTCAAAAGGATAGTCGTAAGTCGGGACGTAATTTTTGACGAGAAGACTTGTTGGAATTGGAAGGGAGCTACTAAGGAAGGACAAGACGACTCTGGTATGTTCCGTATGACGTGGGGATTGACTGTAAACGAAGGGAATGGTCCGTTTATAGCCAGCACACAACAAGAAGAAACCGCGAATGCAGAAACAGAGCAGCAAGAAGACGAAACAGGTGTTACACACGCAGAATCAGATGTAACACACAACGAAGAAGAAGAAGTTGATCAAAGCTCGACACAGGAAGTAAGGCGCTCAACTCGTCAAACAAGTAAACCTAGTTACTTAGATGACTACATTTTACTTGCTGAGATAGAATGTGAGCTGCTGCTTCATGTTATCAATGATGAGCCAAAGAATTTCCAAGAAGCAAAGGGAGATAAAAGATGGACGAAGGCATGTGAAGACGAGATCCATTCTATCAACATAAACAAGACATGGACACTAACAGACAAGCCAGCTGGAGCAAAGATCATCGGTCTCAAGTGGATCTTCAAGATCAAAAGAAACGCTGATGGATCTATCAACAAGTTCAAAGCGAGACTCGTAGCTAAAGGTTACGTACAAGAACATGGTATCGACTTTGATGAAGTGTTTGCACCAGTGGCTCGATTAGAGACCATAAGACTCCTGATTGGGTTAGCTGCTGCGAACAAGTGGGAGATTCACCATCTAGACGTCAAGACAGCATTCTTACATGGTGAGTTACACGAACAAGTTTATGTGTCACAGCCTGAAGGGTTTGAAAAGAAGGGAGAAGAGCATAAGGTTTTCAAACTCTCCAAGGCCTTGTATGGATTGAAACAAGCTCCACGAGCTTGGAACATAAAGCTTGATCGAACTTTGAAGCAACTCGGCTTCAAGAGGTGTTCTAAAGAAAATTATGTCTATCGAAAGGATGATAAAGGAAAGCTTCTTATCGTGGCTATCTACGTTGACGACTTGTTCATTACCGGAGACTCTGCAAAGGAAATCTCAGAGTTTAAGAAGAACATGTCAAAGAACTTTGAGATGTCTGATTTAGGTCTTCTAACCTACTACCTCGGATTGGAAGTAAGACAAAGCTCAAAGTCCATCATGATCAATCAAGAAGCGTATGCGAGGAGAGTATTGGAGGAAGCTGCAATGGACGACTGCAACTCGACATGTATACCCATGGAGTTCGGTCTGCAACTCTCAAAAGGCCTCGACGAACCTGAGATAGATGCTACACTTTATCGAAGAATAATTGGCTGTCTCAGATATCTTATGCACTCAAGACCAGATATGTGTTACGCAGTGGGCATCTTGAGTAGATATATGCACTCACCAAGAACGTCTCACGGCAACGCACTGAAGCAAGTGCTAAGGTACTTAAAGGGAACAGTCGGGTACGGATTATATTACGAGCAAGGTGGATCAATGAATCTCGTGGGATATAGTGACAGTAGTCACAACACGGATCCGGACGATGGAAGAAGTACGACAGGTCACTTGTTTTGTCTAGGAGAAACGCCAATCACTTGGTGCTCGCAGAAGCAAGACACTGTGTCTTTAAGCTCGTGTGAAGCAGAGTATATGGCGGCAACGGAAGCAGCAAAGCAGGCAGTCTGGATACAAGATTTGATAAGTGAGATTACAGGAAAAGAGATGAAGAAGACGATGATACGAGTGGACAACAAGTCAGCTATATCATTAGCCAAGAATCCCGTGTTTCACCGTAGGAGCAAACACATTCACAAGAGGTTTCATTTCATTCGTGAACGAGTGGAGCAAGACGAGATTGATGTGGAACATGTTCCTGGAGAAAAGCAGAAAGCGGACATTCTAACTAAAGCTTTAGCAAGAATCAAGTTCAAAGAGATGAGGGAGCTGATTCAAGTTCAAGACTTAAGCAAAGATGGCTTGAAGCTTAGAAGGGAGAATGTTGGATAAGCTTCAAAGATAGCTTAGGAAACAAGTTATTCATAAAAGGAAGTTTGAATAACTAAAAAGGAAAAACTTGATTTAGATTTATGTTAAGTTTCTAGATCACATTGTAATAGGTTAAGCTAAGACCCTATATATAGAGATCTATATTGTAAGATGATCTCAAGAAGTTAAGAGTTTAATAAAACGAAGAAACTGTTTTATTAACAAGCTTTCATATTCACACATTCGATCCTTAGGCGACTTTAAGTGCCACACTTTAAGTTCATGTAAACAGTCGACAGAAATTACATAGCATATTGTTATAACATTACTCAGTTTCTGACCACATCCATACCCATAAACATTTGTTGGACAACATACAAAGAAGAGAGACAAAACCATAAAACGTTTAAAAGCAGAAATACTAGTATCGGCGGGGAAACGCTTGGCGGCCTCTGTTCGAAACTACGCTAGGCGTTAGTCGGGCGGCTGGTCTACGCCTAGCGAGTTAACAAAAAATTGGAGAGTATTCAGGATTTACGCGGGGCCTAGTTTTTAAGCTTTATTCCTTATATAATATATAAATAATATATTTGCAAAGACAGAACAATGATTTTCACTTGCTGAGTTGGTAAAGGAGTTGTTGCTAGTCCGTAGCTACCCGGGTTCGAATAGCAAAATGGTGTTTTCGTGCCTTTTATTATTTTCCCTTTTAATGAAGGCTAAAACCGTAATTTTGTAATCTTCTCCTTCCTTTAGACCTACTATTTTTCTGAACGTAATATTGACGACAGTCATTTTTGATCACTAACTTAACTCTTTTTCTTCATTTTCTTCTTCTTTTATCTTTATCTATTAGTTTGTAACAAATAATGATAAACCCATCAAATAACACTGAAATTTACATTAAAATGAAAGAACTAATAATTTTTCTTATAGATCCGAGTTTTGTCCCGCACAGACCAAAATCGGGACGGTAAGAGGCCGCCAAGCGTTTCCCCGCCGCGGAATCGGCCGCCTTGAGCGCGTTTTCGAAGAGGGTAAATAAAAAGAAAAGAAAAAAGACAGACGTAGAAATTATCTGAAGAGCCCCCACACATACACAGACTGTACTGTTTTTCTCTTTTTCTTGGGACTCTTTTTCCCTTCATTAAATCTTGTAAAAAAAATGGTGTCTCAAGCTCTGTGAAATCTTTTTGTTTGCAACGAACAAGATAGATCACATCTCTCTGATTTGAGACAAACCGGTGTATAATCAAACGTATCTCGCAAGCCTTTCTTTAACAGGAGGTTCCAAAGCAGACAAACATTCCGCCCATGAGTTTCCCAGCAACTGAACCAAAAAAAAAAGAAGAATTAAAAAGACATTAAACATGAGCAAGTGCTTGGGATGATTACAAGATGAACTTAAATTCAGCACAGATTACCTGTTTATAGCCGTTCAGCACTTGGGAGACTTCGTTTTTGACGTCCTCGCTTCTTATTTCCTGTGATAAAAAGATCGCATTTCGTTTTTCTTTTGTAACAAGATTGGATTTAACTACGCGAGAATTGCATTTGATTTTCTTCTCACTTACATGCCAGCTTGCAATGGCTATGCATATGAAAACAAGTGAGCTGACACCTCCTGATGGATTCACTTTAACCTGAATTTACGGAGAAAAACTCAGTAAATATCAACTTGACTTGCATGTTTCAAACACAAACCAAAGAGTAGAGAGCAATACCACTGCACATAACCCTCTAAATGCATCTTCTTTCTCAATGTCATCACGTACCCTGCAAAAAAAAGTATGGTAAGAAATTGTTTAATGGAGCAGAGAGGTTGAGAGTGCAAAGACTCTAAATCCAACATAAAAGGTTCACAAACGTTGACAATGCCAAGCACCATGGCTTCATGAAGTGCTCCATGTGAGGTGCGACGAGGTCTGGACGAATCCATGCTAGTCTCCCGAGGGTAATTGCACTGTTTTCGACTAGTGACTTATTGACAGCCTGTTTCACAAGTAAGAGAAAAAATACGCATCGTCGTCAATTACAACAGTTGATAGACTCAGAAATGGCCAAGAGGCTCTTGAAGTTGTAGGCTGCTGGAGTCACCTCTCCATGCTGAAGAATTAGGCCTAGGGAAGAGACAACGTTGGTCACAATCGGTGAGACTTCTTGACGAACCTGAAACATTGAGTTTGAGTCCATATCATTCACAGGTGTGCCTTTAACCAAAAGCTTCAAGATTCGGTAGGAAAAATAGTATTTTGGTATTACCTTGACCGCTAATTCTCCAATGGCCCAACAAGCATTATTGGCGACAGAAAGGTTTTCTCTAATGAGGTTTGCGCTCTGTACAAACCATAGATATGATCATACAAAAGAATAAGAGAATTTGTGTAACCGGAGTGAAACTTGGATACAAACCAGTTGCTGACTTGCAATTTCAAGGAACTCAACCATGCGGGGTTGTAGGTAAGCTGGGAATACCTGTCAGTGGCATCCAAACGGTATTACAACTATATACCAGAAAGGATTTGAAATTATGTTTAATATTGTTATTGGGCACTACTTAAAGTAGAAAAGAATATGCAGCTTACTCTTGCAAGATCACCCATAAGAGCAAAAGCACTTTGTCTGACATCAGAAGCCTCATCCATGCAACATTTGAGAAGCAGATCCCTGAGATTACTTGGTGAAACCTGCAAAAGAGCGATGGATTAAGAATATATCCAGTTGAGAATCATACCAACAACGTAGAGAGGCAGCTAAAAGAGCTGTTCAGTGCGTGAGAAAAGGCAGTACCAGAGACTCTATCCCACTACCAAGCCCTTCAGTAAGCCCAGAAAGCAAATCAAGAGAACAAACAATGAATTCTCTGTCGTACTGGGCCCCAGCAGAAGCAGGATCAACCTACAAACACCACAACCAAGATTTAGTCAAACAAAAACACAGGCTTGTAATAGTTATGTGCATGCCCCTATGACGCTTATCCAGCTGAGGTAATAAAATAGGCAAGGAAAATTTGAAAAGGTGTTGATACAGTTCTAAATTCTCCAATGAAATGACATTTCAAAATTATGAATGAAACCTTAGCGAGGTGTTGTAGTTGGATGATATCCATGCATCTCTGGAAAATAGGCTGAGCAAATGGAGCGAATCCCACACCTAAAGCCTGAAAGATGGAAGCACAATTTGTTACACATACAGTCTACCATTCTTATCAAGATGAACTTCTCTGACGTTCACAATCGTTATGTCCTACTAATTGTAGCAGATTCAAGCTTAACTAATAATCTAATCGAATGCAAGAAGCTTTGGCCTTTTAGCTAACCAACAACCCCCACGTTACTTTTTCAGTGTTCTTAAGACTACCAAGACCTGGGTACCTTCACTGACTAGGACTACTGAACTTAGTTTCACTGGTGCAACAGATTCAGTACATTACAGATATTCCGAAGGCCTTGACAAATAGCCCATACCTGAGAAATAGATGTGAAGCATTCCAGCAATGGAAATAGATCTTTGTCTGAGTTTGAAAGTTGTTGCCACTTTGCGACCAGTGGAGGCATCAGGATCTCAAGATAAGCCGGCTGCATAAGGAAGAATATAGAGTAGGCCTGAAAATTTATACTAGCACCAATATATATGTCATAAAATAATAATAATAGTCAAGGAGCTAACAGCTTAACCTTGGACAAACCCACTTGTTATACCTTGTTCAAATCTTCTCTAACCGAATCTGCCAGTGTTCCAATAGCATCATAGACAATTCTTAAGTTCCTCCTCTGGGATAAGAAAACTGTATGTTAGGTAGACGTATAGAAACAGTTGTTTGAAGTTGCTAATAGCCAGCAAAGATTTTTATTATGGCAATGGATTTAATGACCTGATACTTTCCAAAGGCGCACATTAGATGCTGCAGTATTACTTGCATGTGTGGGACTAACTCTTCAGCAGCATCCTACATGGTCATAGAAAATAATTCACATGGTAAGCCAACATCCACATATAATATCAAAAACCAAGGCCAATAGGTACCTCTTCAACAGTTGCAAAAGCTGAACATGCAGCCTCCTGGACCCGCTTGTTCGAATCCAAGAGTCTGCGGAGAAGACCCATAAGAACTTTCTCAAACTGCTCGTAACCCTTTGGATTGCCAATTTCCTAGAACGAAAAGCAGTGAGTCATCTTAGGACCGTTTGAAGCACCAAATCTCATGTTCAAATTATACCTGGATGAGATACTTTCCAAATCGAGAAAGCGTCCAGCAAGATATGCTTCTTATGAGAGGGAATTTATCATCTAAAAGCGGAAGAAGAAAAGCTACGATCTGCAGAAATAAGGCAGTAGCATATTTGATGTACTTGAACTGGGGGGAGAAGTATCAAATATATGAGATGATCTAAAATTAAAAACGAACTTGCCTCGGACAAGAGAGGGTAAAGACCATTAAAGCAGCCTTCAGCAATAGCCCCGAGGGTCAAAACAGCAGCCTCTCTTTCTTTCCAGGCCTCATCACCAGAAGCTGATAATTTTGCCTGCAGTTTGGAAGAACAGGGTTTAGTTTATTGTATCTACTTCGAAAGACCGAGATGAATGACATTTACCTGAATAAGGGGCATGAGTGCTGGAAGGATTTCATCTCCAAATACATTAGAGAGAACGTCAATAGCTGCTGCACTGCACTTTCTTAAATTCCACACGTTGAACGAGTCATCATCCTGTACCAAGAGATAAGTCATTAAAGAGGGATCCGTGCACACATACGCAACATCTATTAACATATTAAATCGAACTAAAAGGAGTAGATCACGTACATCGTCATCAAAATCCTCTGATCCATGAAGTCTTGATGTATGGAAACGAGGTTTCAAATCCTGTCCGAGAAGCAAAAATGAATGAAAATTGAAACTATTTTTTTAAGAATAAATAAGTCATGAGTACAAACAACTGCACCTGATCTCTGTCTGGTTGAGACTCATCTTCCTGCAAAAGTGAACAGTTTTCATATGAAATGTGATGGACAATTATATACTGAGAAAGGTGAAGAAACATATAATATCAACAGAAAAAAAAACCTCAGCCTCCAAAAGCGACTCGTCGTTATCGGCATAAGCCATGTTTGAGAGCAACACCTAAAACAGATATATTTTACAAAAATTTCAAACTACACCCACTGAGTAAATGATTAACTGCCAAAAAATATACTAACTATATGGAAGAAAAGGAGAAAGAGTCACTATACTGGAATAAGGCGTGGCAGAAACTCTTTTAAGTTCTCTGTCGGTAGCTGCGCATCACAGTATGCAGACCTGCCAAACAACAAATAAAAACAGGCCAGGAAGGAATGAAACTGCAGAACATACGTCAAAAACAGGTGTAAAACCATCATCTATAGAGCAAGCAAACACATAGAACATCATTTTACCAGAATTCACATGCTTCAAGAGCAACTTCTTCATCAGGGTCTTTGTTGACTTGTAGCATGTATTCCATTACATTCCTGAGATGTGGCTGAAATAGACAATGAGTGAAGATGCGAAATATAAGATGCAGAGTAGAAGAATAGCTTGCACTAAACATAACAAGTACAAAGAGAAATACCTCTATTGACGAGGGGAGGACTTCCGTCAGATGCACAAATGCTGCGCAGACCTTTCAAACCAAAGAAGAAGAGAAATTATACATAAGCAAAAGAACTTTAAAATGAGATAAGAACTTTAAAAAGAAACAATCAACATAAGCTTAGATAAGTAACGTACTAATTTTCTGACTTCTGCTACAGGATCATTGGCAAGGACAAACAACCCCTGAAGGTACTTATCCATAGAATTATACAAAGCCTGCAAAACATAGATTATTACAATTCACAATTCTTTAATAACAATAATAGAAAAGGATTACAAATAGTCTTCTCAGTACTTACAGCAGGCATTATGATGACATATTGGTTCACACAACCCAAGGCAAGCTTCCTCAGTGAAGCATGGGGAGACTGGAAAAACTGCTCAAACAAAAGAATGGTAAAAAATCAAAATCTTACAGCAACCAATCCAACAGTAAAAAAAAGAAACCAAACTAAAACCAAGCAAGCAAATGCTACAATCAATATGAGATGTTCACCTGATATAGCCTAGGCAAGAAAATGTTGATAGGGCGTTGTGCTAAACCAGGCACTTCTGAATCCAATACTTGAGGGATATCCTCACAAATCTGATCAATAAGACATATAAATATTACAAATGTAAGTTGAACCAAAAAGAAACAGAAATTGGAAGCTGCGACATACCTTTGACAATGCATCCATTGCACCATCCATGTGATTCAGATCATTACTGTCTAAACAACTGACAAGAGCTGGCAAAAGCTCGAGCCATCCAGCAACCCCCTCTACATTAACAATTTCACTGATGATGGTTCCAACAGTTGTCCTAATATGTCTGTCCACAGCTCCTAGACAAGGCAGCAGCTCCGATTTGATGTATTTTTGGTTTTCTTGAACCATAGATATCCATACACGCTTCAAATTGTTTTTCAGCAGCAATCCAGCAGCTTGACGAAGCCCTATGGACTTACCCTGATGCATCATACAAATATACATCAGTTCGCAAAACATATGTTCAGAATTAAAATGCAAAACAAATTAGTTCTCAAGATAAGACACAACTCACTACTCTCTACAAGTAAACCTCAAGTCAATTATGAAACAGAGAATAAATAAAGATCATACTGATAAACAGAACACCGATACTAAAAGTTCTGTCTGAAGAAACTAAAGCAATCCACTAGGGCACAGACAGCACACAGAATCTAAAGTTCTGGTCTTGGACAAAACTAAAGACACAGGATCTCAAGTAAGATGAATAAATAGGGTCTGATAAGTGAATGAGATTTTCAACGATCCGAACTTTAAAGACCAGTCGTCTCTCCTGACAAGTAGATTGAGTCAATACGGTAAGAAAAGAGTAGAGAAATCTGGGAGAGAAAACCTCAGCGCGGACGAGGATGAAGACGAGATAGTTATTGAAATCAGGGAACTGAGAGAAGTGCTCGAGCTGCTTCCAAATCTGAGACTTGTCAGCAACGGAGGAAGGAGAAATCTGTTGTTCGAGGAGAGTGAAGATCTCAGCGAGGCCATCTTCTCGGGGCTGCCACACAGTCGTCGCCGCCATGATTGGGGCTGTGGCAAAAAGAAAAAAAAAGAAAAAGAAGGGGCAGGCAAGGAATATGATTCGTTTGGACAGAAAAGCACAGCAAAGCTTTGAAAAGGCAGGAGGGAGACTCCAGCGCAAAAGACCCCTCCCTCCCTCCCCTGACTCAGTTGGATTTTCATTTTCTTGGGTTTTAAAGTCTCTTAAAAGGTTCTGTATGGGCTTTTTACGAGTTCGTCTATATCCTTTCTCTCTTTTTTCTTTTCAACAAAACAAAAAATCTGCATTTCTTTTTCAGTGATTCATGAAAAGAATCAAATTCTCTCGTGACACACTTGGACATCAAAAATTCTATCATGACCCCTTCCTATTTAGTATTTATTTTTTATTTAAATTTAATTCAAAAAGCATCTAAAATAATAAAAAAACCTAAGGACTTCAACATATTTACAGATCCATACCACTCATCCAAACCCAACCGGGCCAATCCATAGTTCGACCCATGCCCGACTAGTAACCCGACCCGATCTCATTATTAACCCTAATTTTTTTTTTCTTCTTCTTCTTCCTTTTCTCTTCCTCCATGGATGTTTCTTTCCCCTTTAAATAAAATCAAAAATTTTCTTTAGATATTTACTAATTTTCTTTTTCTTATCCAAAATCGGTTAACCCATAGTGCTATTTAACCAATTATGTCTTATCTAAAGTCGAATTTCATCTTTTTCTTATGATATTCATGATAAAGAAAAACGCAGAGTATACTAGTACAACTAGTATAACTCCAACTAGTACAACTCAAACTAGTACAACTAATGCAACTCGATTTAATATAACCAGTACAACTAAAACAAATATAATTAATACTAATACATTGAGTACAACGCGTATAACTGGTACACCTAAACCTTTATACCTAGTACAACTTTGTAATTAATATGGTAATATTTGGTTTTTACTTCAGCATAAAAATGATGTAAGAAAAGTGGATGATGTAGAACCAATGAGACATATTGATCTAACCTTTCTTGCTTGCATGTGTCAAAATACATGAATAATTAGTTTCAAAAATATTTGATTTGAACAATGATTTGTTTACAAGTTGTGCTAGTTATACTAGTTGTACTATTTCCGAGAAAATGCATCTTCATATTTTTGCTTCTGAAGCCAAAGATGGTGGATGCAAAGCTTAAAAAAGTTACAGCAGATGAAGATTTAAAAAAATATAGTGCAAACGAATATGATGCATAAGCATTCATGTTTGGCGTTTGTAATACATCTATATATATAAAGTATGGTATACTCCCTCCTGGTGCTGCCACATAGGATGTCAGGTCAGAAATTCGAGTTTTCTGACGCTGACACGTGTCCACCCACGCAAAACGTTCCGTTTCATTTAAAGTGATGATATTGTGTTTGGGCTTGCGATTGCCTTCATGACATTATTGTGTTTCCTAAAGCCCAAAACTAAAGGTTAAGCTATTGAAACGCGTCGTTTTTAATTTTTTTTGTTCCATCCCGTTCCTTTTGTGCCGCTGAGATATCGGATGAATCTCTAGGGTTTACGAACCAGTTGTTTCATCTTCTCTCTAACGATCCAGGAATCCACCAGTTACAGATTCATTCCATTAAAGTCGTTCTTCAATTCATCGCCCAAGATCTACCTTAAATGCAGCTTTCGCTCTTGCTCTTGAGAGTCAGTGGAACTTCTAAGTATAAAAAAGTTAGCATCCCTATTCTCAAAATCATCCTATCAATCTATTGAAACAACCAAAGCCCTACACCCAACCTTTGTATTGTTTTAGGTGTCTGTAGTTAACTCTACTACGTATTAGGCTTAAGCCTCCGACGAGGCGATGACAATGAGCGAGTAGAACATTACGCACATTGACCGTATCAGTTAAATTTACTTGCTTTGATTTATGACGATTCAGAAGTCCAGAGAGAAGGTGTTGACGAATTCGATGCAACCATCACAAAACAGTAAGAATGTGAATATGTTTCTGACAAGAACTCTGTTTGGATCGGACATAAAGCTTAATATCTTTATGATTATATGATGTATCAGGTTCTTCTTATATCTTTGAAAGCTGGAGTCGAACTGAATCTAACCGCATCTTCACACATCTTCTTAACGGTTACCATTTCTGTTCAAACTTGCGTTTAAATTCTTCTTGATTATGAAGAGTTGATGATTCCTCCGTTTCTTGAAATGCTTATGATCCATCAGTGGAAGAGCAATCGATCATATGAGAATTAATTTCGTAGGGCAGAGAAAATGGCATGTGGAAGAAGCTTCATTGTTAAAGTAATACTATAAAGTGCATTCTCATTGAGTTTCTTACACCGTAAGTAATCTATTTCTCAGGTAACATGGCCTGTCTTGGGATGACCCAGTCAAGGTCACTTCTTCACTATTGCTTTCGTTTATTTTTGCAGAGGTGGAGCATGCAAAGTGCAAATTGTCTTACATTGAGAACACTTCTGGCGGTTAGTGTTCTATGGTATTATATCATATAATTTTGAGATATTACAGAACATATCTGCTCCTTATTTCAGTGAGTTAAATAAAGTTTTTCCATATGTTTCCACTAACACCGATACTATGATTGATTCCCGCACCTGTTATTTTTAAACAGGTAACTCATAAAGCTTCTCGCTAAACAGGTATCGTTTACACTCAAAAAAATTCTCTGTTGTTCAATCTGTGGTACTTTTTCACAAGATCTCATATAAGAAAATATTGTCAGTGGAAGTTTTCTGAGCAATTTCTGATATAGGAGGAGTTAGATTTTGCGTGGAGCAGCATATGATTTGGGGAGGATGTTGTTTCAACCGTGACAAGGAAGAATCTTGAGAGCTATGGTTTCCCTGCTTCTTGAATTGGTTCTAAACAAGCAAAAGAACGTCAAGAGAAAACGGAACCTTATGATCTGGTTGGACATGAAGGTAAACCAAATCAGCTTTTGACTATCATAACTGTTTTTTCTAATCGTATTAGTTCACTAAAACCGGGTTATGGTTTTGTTGTAATATTTTTAAGCTTGTGGAATGCAACTGGATCGTTTGGTGCAAGCAATTTTATTGTAAAACAAACCATGAGAAAAAGGTGGTCAAAGAAGGTGATGGAAGATCTAACTCCATTAACGGAGCTGTAATAGGAGAAACTTTAAAGCTTGCATCAACAACTCCTGCAACCAAGTTTCCCCCGTTAATTGTTATTTTTAAAGACAATACTATCAGTTTTTTTTTGAACACCATACTATCAGTTTTTTGTCTTTTTTTTGGCATTTATGAATTGATCCCAATAGTCTAAAAGCTTCCGTTCATATTGATAAAGCCTTTTCTTTTGTAACTTCCATTCACTAGAAATAAAAAAAAGTTTCAAATTTCTTCTTGATTTTTCATTTATGTTACAGATTAAAACAAATCTTTGGTACAAGCAGATGTTACTTTAAGTTAGTTTCAGCTGCGATTAGTTTAGTGTTTAATGTTGTTTGAAATGTCAATTTGATCTCTTCCTATTGCAAGTGGTGCAGCATCATCTATATCTACTACATATATGCTAAATAATTATCATAGTCAATTTACATAATATAACTTTGTATATATATATACCCTTTAATAAACAAAGGAAATACTTTTATTCAACAATAAACTATAATCAATATAGTTACATATATAATAAAATTCTTCTTCCAAGGATTATATTTTATAAGTTAGTCAGTAAATATTTATTTTTGGGACAAAAAGTCAGTTATATTTATTTCAAAATTCTAATCAATTATGTTGATATATAATAATAATAATAATAATACCTATAAGACAAACATGTATATATAGAAAAAATATAATCCTCAAATATTTTTAGTTATAATGAATAAGTTACTTATTTTATATTGTGTATATCATTAGTTTTAAGAAACAATGTATAAAAAATTAATTCATGAAACAAATATATAACTGAAAACAAAAATAACTTCACTGTACTTAACCCAATCAACTGCAATTTTAAGAAAATTTATGTGACTTCAAAATTTTCCGGAAATAACTTTAATTATAAGAAAAAGAATAAATATCGAAAAAATAATTATATTTTAAATGCATAGTAGAATAAATAGTTAAATGTTGTAAGAAATCAAATAAATCAAAATTTTAAAATATTTTGTATTAGTAGTTTATTTATTCGTCCGCCCATATGCGATACGTGTCACGGAAACTTATTAAAAGAAGAAAAAAGGAAAAAGAGTTAAAAGATATAAATAAAATGATAAAATAAAAAAGTTTATTACTGGTGAAAGGATCAGAGATAACAGTTGTGCAATCACATGTCATTATCTCTTTTTGAAAATTTCTTTATTATTATTTATTATCAAAAAACTCTTTAATTCCGATTTTGAAAACAGATACAAATATCTAATATTACCTTAATTGTTTTCGTATATTATAAATAAAACTTAAACATAAAACAAGAAACTGCAAATTAACGTCTTTACAAATAAACATGAAAGTATGTTTAATTTTAATGAATAGGTTATCATCTTTCGCAAAGCATTACTTTTTTTTTAAATATATCTTTTCAGATAAAATAGTTTATTTATGAAACAAGCATATAAACTAGATAGCAAATATCTTTAGACTGCTTATTATTTAGAATTTCACTAAACTCATCAACCATAATATTTAATCCATAGACTAAAGTAAACATTGAAAAAAGTAAATTATTATATTTTAAAATTATAGAATAATTAGATAATATATAATCTCTAAAATGAATAGTAAAATAAATTTAAAATTGTGGTGGAAAAGTTATAAAAATTATTGCTATTTTAATTATGATAAACTTACATTTTAAAGTAATTTATATTATTTATTTATTTTATGTCCGCCCGTAGGGCGGGTTTACCCTAGTCTATATATATAAAGTACATTTTAATCACTCCTAAGGCATGCCACCTATGATTCCATGTCATCAATTCGTTGTATGACGTTGCAGCACGTGTCTCTTTTTGTAATGCACGGCGTTTCATTAATGAGACGTTGGGCTCATGCCTTTTTTTGTTTGTTTTGATTACAGAGTTAGCCTGATACCGAGAGGCCCATATAAGTTTAAATTGCTGACACCAAAAACATTCTGCGATGTTCCGTTTCCTCTTCTAATCAGTTAAAAGCTGAGAGTTACAGATCAGTTGACTCTATCGTCTTCTTAACTCCAAAGATCAAAGTTATCGTCTTCTTAACACCAAAGATCAAAGTGAGGCACGATATCTGACATTAAAGGCATGTTTACACTCTGTAAAACGGTGTATCTGCACCTATATAAAGCTTATAATCCTTCACTTGAATATATAGATGTTCGTTTCTTCTCGATCAGACCAAGCGCTCTCTACTTTGCAGTTATATGGAAGCGATCTCTGCTCCACTTCAAAACCCTAATCCTATCCTCATGATCTCTCTGTCTCTCTCTCTCTCTTTCTCTCTTCTGGTCCTCTTTCTGCAACCACCTTGGAGATTCCGAAGCCTGCTTCCGTTTATGTAGAGGAGGTGCCGACTAAATCTCCAACGAAAAAGGTCCTCTGTGTCTGATAATGGAGGAGACGAGTCTGATTGGCCAACCACCACGACAGAGATCATTCTTTCAATGCTGAGTGAGTTAATGGAAATTGGGATCTGAAGCAAATCGAGGCAAACAGATCGGGATTCAGTGATAGTCGCTGGTTAGATCCTCTAAATCTCGAATCTTTATTTCAGTTATGTACTCATTTTATGTAAGCTTATTTCTTTGGTTTTGTAATAAGGTATAGGGAGATGAGTGATTGATTGTTTAGTGTGTGCTATTGCTTTACTTATAGAGGCAAAGAGGAGAAAGTGGCTTGAAGATAACTAAGAAACAACTACTAACTGTCTTTTCTCTTCGAAACCTCGATTATCCCATTGTGGGCATGGATGAAGCAATATCATCACAAGAATATCAACTCCTCAATTAACGGTGATTTCCATATCGTGCGTACTTTGCAGCTAAACATAATTTGATGTTTGACGTTTTTTTCTTGCAAGTCGTGCTGCAGTGATATGGTTCTTTGTGGCTTAATATTTTGTTCCTGACATGAATCCAGATTTTTTTGGTATTAAAAATCTACAGGTCTGTTTGAACTTTCAAGGTTGAAACATGGGTTTGAAGATGTTATCCAAGAGATTGAATCTGATGTCAGCTACTGGAGCAGGTGAGTTGGTTACCTAGATTTTACTTCATTCTTCTAGAAGTTCATATAGCTAGAGCCCCGGAGTAACTTTGTTTTTCCCTCGGATGGACAGGCGAAAATTATTTTCTACGGACGTACTTTTGGAGTAATTGGGCTGAAAAGAAAGAGCTTTATAGATCCTTTGACCAAGATAATTATGCATATTGTGTGTACGACAAGGTAAAATGACTATGCTTCTAACACGCTTAGTAACTATATCTCTGAGAAATAGGCTGATGAATCAGCCTCCTCTTTGATCTCCCTTCTTCTGTCTGCAACATAATGCTAGCGTTGTGGTGTTTCCTTCCCATTGATATTTATATTAAGCTTCTCTGATAAGAAAAGCTATTTCTATAACAAATTTAGACTGGTGCCAATGATTCTAAGGAGATGTTTGCCAAGTAACAGGGTTCTACAACCTTGGAACAAATATTTACTTTATGTTCCATGTTGTTTATCTATAGCTGTCAGTGACTTATCTTTACTTTATGTTTCCTGTTGCCTATCTATAGCTGCCAGTGACTGTTCTTTTCAATAGTATCATTCACTAATCGTTATATGCCTTGCAGGTTCTGGATATAGTCTTTAAAGATATTTGGTGGTGAATATATATGATTTTATTCCTTTTCATTTGGCGTTGCAGAACCAACCTGATGAAATTGAAGCAAACATTTCTCAAGGAGAACTGAGAAGGTAGCCTTAGAAGCTAAATATCAGAAGTTGGTGTCAGGTTTTGTATACGAAGGTATGAAAATGATCTTCAATTCTGAAATCTCATGAGATCTTAACTGATAAAAGTCTGAATGTTAAGTCTTCTCTCTGTCGTGCTGTGTGTTTCCTTCTTCTGTATCCTACATGCTTATAAATTGTATTGACGGGATGATGGGGTTGGATGTTCAAAACAGGATGGATAACGAGTAAGCAAGCTGCCGGGGAAGAGTTTCAAAGATGAAGACGATAGAAATTAATACACAGATTAAAAGGATAGTATGCAAGGTTGGATGAAAATGGTGAAGATACTTATAAAAGATTATTTGAAATGAAAGGTCATAAACTTACTTGAGGAACATGTCGAGAAGCTGTAGGAATTTGTAAAAAAAAACAGGGAAGCCCTAAGCTAAGTAAAACTAAATCAGAAATTCTTCAGATTCTAGATGAAGACAAAGAAAACGACGGAGTTTGTGGGCGGTGTGACAACAGTAGAGAGAAATAGAAAACAATATGGCATTAGGGATTTGACATATAAGACTGGAGTTAAAAATAGATATAGATGATTATGAGCTCTATAATTTTAGCAAGTGTAAAACGAAAAATGAGAAACTAGCTAGAGCAATAAATAAACTCTTATAGATAATGAAAAGTGGCAGAAGACACATATGTCAATGATGTTTTCATTTTTAATATGCAAACCATATGTTAATGATGCTTTGACCTTTTAGACAGAAAATGAGAAACCACATATATGAGAGTACAACAACGTAGGTAGCATAACTTGAGAGGATGAATACTAAAGAAAAAGTGGATTCCAATTCTGTGTAGATCCAGTAAAGTTCACTAATATTCCCACTTTTTTCATGTAGTTTGAACAAAACCAGTTAATAACGACATACCGTTTTTAATTTAAAGAGTAGCAGGGAGGTTGAAGTATGACTTTCATCAGGAGAAGAGAAGACCATCACATTTTAATTAAAACACAGACCAAACTATTCACACTAACAAAACGTTGTTTTGACTTAGAGAATATAAGCTTTTCCTTAACATATTTCTCTAGCTTGATCATTGCATAATTATTTGCACATGAAAAGAAACATTAATTCTATTTTATTAGAATTTTTCTTCGATAGAGTAATAGAGGTTACTGTCGTTTTAATTCAATCCAAAAATATTTATTAAATATAACAACATAATCTCAAAATTCTATTTATTTTTTGTTTGTTTATAATATCGTCTTCAATCCATAACTTTTTAAAAAATGCTTCATAAAATTACTATAAATTCATATAAAGTAGTTTTTTATAACTTCCCGTCCGTAGGACGGGCCGGCCCTAGTAAATAATAATTTAAGTGGTACAACTGGTTTAAATAGATAGTAGTATTAGTAATTTAATTGTGATAGCAGTTGAGTTATGTTGTTTTAACATTGGGTAGTAATCTATTTTGATTTTCCAAAACATAAATTATTCTTAAAATCTATTTGTTTGATTTAAATAGTTGTAAAAAAATTCCAAAAAACTAAGAGAAAGTTTTTCCACCACTTACCAATTTAGATACTTGACTGTTGTTTCATACGGAATACCCATTTTATCAATTTTTGAAATAACAAAATTGTAATAGTTGTACTAAGAATACAATTTTGAATAAAATGTAACGTAATAATGTAATTGTTTCAGTTGTACTAGTAATATAAATTTGAATAATATAAAGTTCACCTAAAATTTTATATTGCCTATGTTATTGTTAATACTGAAGGTTTTATCTGCACATTTATGTGTTTAGGGTAAATTAAGAACAACCTAAAGTTAGAATACCAAAGAGCAAAAATAAAACTTGAACTTGAGATTGATTTTTCGTTCATCCATTGCGTTAATTGGCGGCGATGGTCTGATTTAAGAACAAAAATCATGAGTTCAAAAATTATGAATAAGCATGTATGTTTGGTGTTTGGACTACGAAAATAATAATCTAAGTGGTACAGTTGGTTTAAAAACGGTAGTAGTATTACTAGTTTAATTGTGCTAGAACTTGAATTGTGTTGTTTTAACATTGGATAGACTATTTTGATTTTGCAATGATTTGGTGTTGCTTTTGTCAAACTTGGTGTTAGACTATTTTGATTTTGCAATGACTAGTTTAAACCTAAGATTTGGTGTTGCTTTTGTCAAACTTAGAACCTATGTGTTTTATGATTTAGTAGTGAACTTATATTTGTCATATTTTGGTTGAACTTGATAGGATTTTGGTATAACTAATACTACCAAGTAAACTATGGCAAAATTACTCTGATGGGTACAACTGGTACAAGTAGATAAAAGAAGGTACAACTATTGTTCTTAAAACGTGTTACACATTTAAAACGTGATAAATAACTACAACATAACAAACTTATTAACAAGTAGTTGTACCAGTATTTTAGTTGTACAATCTAATACATAGTTGTACGAGAATTTTAGTTGTACAAGTTTGTTCATAGTTGTATTTTGGTTGAGAATTTGAATTGTGTAGTTGTACCACATTAAAAATATATATACCTCAGTTGTACAGCCTTTGAATTCTTAAATGCATAGAAACACATACAAAGGAATCATTAGTTTTGCTAAAATATATTATGTGTAAGTTTTCCAAAAATATATTGAACAAACTAGTAAACAAACCTTTAAAGTATAAGGTATATCAAAGAAACTTATGTGATTGTCTAATAATTGCAAAAAAATTGGTAAAACATCAAATAATTAGGATGGACCACTCTAAGGACATTCCAACTTGTATAGTCTATTGTTATTTAATTATAGAAAGCCAAATAGAGTTTTAAAATGTTATATTTGAAGAAGTTGTACCAGTTGTACTATTATTTCCTTCCTCGTGTATATAATGTAGTTGTACTAGTTTTCCTAGTATTACATCATATAGTTATACTTGATGTACCAGTATAAATTAATAATGTTGGGACTTTGAAATTTTATTAACTTATAGAGATATTAATTTACAAAAGTTTCTTTATTTAGATTTCTTATTTTAAAATATTTTTTATTTCAAGATAAGAAAATATTTGATTTTAATGTATAAACATTAATTGTTATTTTTTAAAAAATTTGTCATTTATATTAATTTTATTATATTTTTGTATATAATATATATTGCATAAAACTTAAGTGTAGTTTTAGAAGATAAAAATATAATTCTATTGTGAATATAAAACAAACAATGTAATAATATATCCTTACTTATATAAAATATGTTTATTGTGTCAAATTTTGAACCGGTCCAAGTTGGGACCGGCAACATTTATTAACTTATATAGATTATTAATTTATCGAGTATTAATTTATAGAGGTTTTATTGTAATCATTTAAGATTTGATTTAGGTGTATATCTTGTATTTATGCGCCCATTGATATATAATAGGGTTTGTAATGAACAATTAAGAGAGCAAAAGAATCATCATATCTCACTATTTTGATTAGTTTAGTATTGGTTTTCAGTTCATTTTAATCAGTTTATAATGCATTTATATGTAAATATTGTATTTGTTTGTTCATTTGCATTTGACAGGTTTAAAATGTACACTTGAGAAATTTGGGACGAAATCTTGAAGTTATTCATGCAAATTATAAAGTCTGTGGCTGATTTGTAAATCATCAAGAGACAAGGACCATCGTGCAGTTTTGAAGAGTTCTGATCTGCTCAATTAAAATCTTTGGGACTAAATCAAGAGGACCAGCCTGCACGTTTTAATAGTTGGACCACATTCGTGAATGATCAAGAGTTTGAGGACCTGTTTTGAAAATATTGAAGAAGTCTCCATTGGAGGAGATCGAGCTTGGCTTCAACACGAACGACGGACGCGGGCTGAGCAGGTCGGATTTCATGGACAAAGGAGTCAGAGATCGCCAAGGTGCCGTATTTTTACGGGGTCTTTGTTGTCGGCGAAGGCTGAGCCACTTTCACGATGGTTTGATCGCGAAGGAGACAAAGTTGGAGGAGCCGGATCCGTCAAGGAAAGCAATGGAGGAAGCTATCATGATGGTTACGACATGGCAGCGGGCTCAACCGTTGCGAACGAATCGAGCTTGGTGGTAGAATGGGAGGAAGCTATCGCGACGACGACAATTTTAGTTTTGTTTTAATTTTATTTTTTTATTTATTTTATTTAGGGTATAAAGGTAAATTAATATTTTATGGGTCATATAAACTGATTTGGGTTATAGGAGAATAAAAGAAGAGGGTTATGTCTCATTTGAGAATAATGTCCTCATGAAAAGCTGAATTTCATTTCACCCATTCGAATTACCATCCTTGTAGTCCCCAATCATGTGAAATCAATAAACGAAATATCTACCCTACTATGTAGTTATCCATCACAAAGTTGTCCAAGAAAACAGATCAAATTTTTTTGTTGAACTCCACAACATTATTTAGGAGTAACAAAACATAAATTACCAATTATCACTTATAAATTTATAAAACTAAATTATATAAACTAACAATTTATAAACAAGTATTGATTGTTGACAAAAAAAAAAAACAAGTATTGATTATTCAATTTTTAAAAGCAATGTCGTTTCAATGAATTTAACTCAACTCATTTTTCAATCAACGTTTTTCTTGACACTAATAAAACTATTAACGATGGAATTTGATTTTACCGGTGAAGTATGTTGTTCCACCATCACTCAATGTATCTAAATCTCCCCGACAAGCATCCAAGGCTTTGTCTCTCTCTCTTTGTGAATTTGTATGATTTATATTTTAGGTATTGTATATTTTATGGGAAAACACAAATGATCAAATGTGATTGCCATGGATTATTATTGAAATGTGTTTCTCTTGATTCATTTTCAATTAGTATGAGTGCAAGGTATAGGTTTGTATTGCAGTCGGTTAAGAGTTGGTTATGTTTATTATTTAACTTGTCACATTATGTATATAAAGATTTTGAATGGTAACATAGGTCAAAAAAGCAGATCAAGTAGATTATATGAAACATTAACAAAATTTATCAGATTGAATGTTAGAAAATTAAAATAATAAAATTAAATATTATACTAAAATACAAATTCTTAGAAATTTGTTCAAATAAGCTATTGAATGAAGATAAACATGCATTTGATCAAAACATAGATCGTGAAAATAGTTGTGAGGTAATCATATACCATGATCTCTCATTTAGATATGTAGAATATAATTCATAAATTTAATGTTTAGTTTCAAGGGAAATTTTCAAAAATACCACTTTCAAAGTACCATTATTCATCTTTACCACCACTAAAGACACATTTTCAAAAATACATAATTTATTAAAATGGTAAAGACTCTTATATCTTTGTTTTTATATGATTTTCAAAATTCTAATCCCAAATTCTAAATCCTAAACCTCTAATTCTAAACCCTAAATCCAAAATCTTCAACTCTAAACCCTAAACCCTAAACTATATACCCTAAATTCAATATCCTAAACCCTAAACCCCAAAGTCTAAACTATAAACCCTAAATCCTCAACTCTAAACCCTAAATCCTCAACTCTAAACCCTAAACTATATACCTTAAACTCTAAAACATCGAATCTAAACCCTAAATCCTAAACCTTCAAATCTAAACCCTTCATTAAAAGTAGTGGTAAAAGTGGTTAGTGTAAACATGAAAAGTGGTACTATGAAAATGGTATTTTTGGCAATTTCTCTAGTTTGAATCTGCATGCAAATTTTATTTTTTCAATCATTTAATTTTGTTATGCACTTAGTTTGTTGAATGGAATATAAATGTAGGACAAACTACATAAGAACTTGACTGCATTGACTATATATCTCTCATGCACATCCATTACAAGCCTAAATCATTTGTTTTTGTTTCTACAATTAATTTGCTGAATGAGAAATAAACTTAGATTGCACTATTTCTGCATCTTTCTATTCATAAGAGAGAAGAAATATAATTTTTTCAGTAACGTTATTATTTTCTATTTTTTCACATAAAATGAATGTCGGCAATGCTTGAACACACGTAAATTTCCTACAAAACACAACAAACAGCTTAGAAAAAATTGGTAACCTAAAAAATGTTACTAAAAATCAGAGATTGATGAAAACTCACTGCAAATTCAATTTTATCCCCATAGATCTTGGCACAACCACCAATGATCGGAATAAGGGACAAGTAAACCGAAGTAGGGAAGGTTTCCGCCAAAAGGAACCTCGAAACAAGAATGCTAAACACTGGTTCATCACTCTTGATGATGTGTGTGAAGGAAACCGCAACCTTTGACATACTCACCGTTGCAGCCACATGACCAATTGTATGTGCCACAACAACCTTTAAACATTCCAACCAAAACCACTATTAGTACAACAAATATAATAAAGTTTCAATACTTTAACCTAGACTGAAATTTACTAGAAACTAAAGTACAACATGCTGGTTTCAAAGCCTGATATTTAGTTAAGAAATTTCATAAATTATCACAAATAACAAAAAAAATCAGCAACTTAAGAGACAAACACAGCCAAAAAAGATATCTTCTCTCACTCAGGAAGCAAACAAAAAACTATGCATATCACTCAGGTAAGAAAAAGACAACAAATAATCATGCAAGATCTGAATAAATTTGACCATAAGACTCATCAATACCCATCATCGTAAACATCGCGACCTTTAACCTAAAGTTTCCACATTTACTTCTTTTCCCCAACAACCCACTTACCGGAAAAAGAGTTCTCCCGAAATGGAAATCAGTTTTCGGAGTCTCAACAATCCCAACAGCCCAAGAGATTAACATCATCGGCGAGAGAGAGCGTCGAGGTAAGCCACGGATAAGGGTAAGCGTTCAACACCTTCTTGTTGTAGTGAAGACAACGTTCAGAGCCCACCAAGTCGTGAAGTAGATTCCGATCTCCAGTTTCTTCGCCGCCTCTGACTTCGTTTCCCGCCATTATAACAATCTATATTTATAAAGTTTGTGTTGAGAATATGCCTAAGTGTCAAGAAGACTCTAACCCAAGCAGAAGGTTTCATGTGACCGTTAGCAAGTAAGAAGCACGAGGAGCTCACGTGCAAGCTTAACGGTCTTCAGGGAGATAGGCGTAATTAACCTATCACCGGTGAGTTGGCGTTTTGTCGTCTTCCTCTGTACGAAAAGCAGAGTAGAACAGAGGAGAAAGAGACAAAGAGGATTCACCGACGTAGTGATCCTATATAAGCCAACACAGCCTGCAAGATTAGGGTTAAGAGAGACAAGGAGAACAGACAAGAACGGCTGCGAGTTTGTAGTGCGTTGTTTCTCAAGGGTTAAGTGTAACCAAGCTTTCTAGTGGATTTCCGAGTGAATCTCGGCCCAGACGTAGCGACCTTACACTGAGGCGTGAACTGGGTAAAAATCGTGTGTGTCTTTTCTTTACTTGCAAACGCAATACACACGAGTGAACAAACGAGAGAGGTGAGAGTTTATACAAACTAATCGAGCATAAAACAGAGCAAATCATCATCCTTTTTCTCAACAATTGGTATCAGAGCCTGGTTCGGCTAAGGTCGGGAAAAGGTTGTAACTTTGCAAAGGTCGAAGCTTTTCTAAAAAGGTTGACCCTTTATGCACGAGATGACCTCAAGACGTTCGGAGGTGGAGAAGTTTGATGGAGACGGAGACTATGTGCTCTGGAAAGAGAAGCTGCTAGCTCACATGGAGCTATTGGGTCTGCTAGAAGGTCTCGAAGATGAAGAGGTCGTGGGTGTCGAAGAAACATCTGCTACCGAAGGTACTGAAGGACAAGAAGAAAGAATCTCAAAAGAGAAAGCTCTGAAGGAGAAGAGAGGAAAAGCAAGATCTACTATCATTCTAAGCCTGGGAGATCACGTCCTCAGGAAGGTGATAAAGGAACCGACTGCAGCCGGGATGCTCACTATGCTAGACAAGTTGTTTATGGCTAAGTCGCTACCCAATAGGATTTACCTCAAACAAAGACTATATGGGTACAAGATGACAGAGAGCATGACGATGGAGGAGAACGTAAATGACTTTTTCAAGCTAATCTCAGATCTTGAAAACGTGAAGGTTACAGTTCCTGATGAAGACCAAGCCATCGTCCTACTAATGTCCTTGCCGAAGCAGTTTGATCAACTGAAGGAGACGTTGAAGTACGGCAAGACAACACTAGCTCTAGATGAGATTACGGGAGCTATAAGGTCTAAAAGCCTTGAACTTGGAGCTAGCGGTAAACTGAGCAAGAGTAGTTCTGAAGCCTTGTATGTTCAAGACAGAGGAAGAACTGAGCGCAGAGTTAAGAGTTCAGAAAGAGGAAAGAGTCAGAACAGGTCGCAGTCTAAGGATAAGAAAGCGTGTTGGATCTGTGGCAAAGAAGGCCACTACAAGAAGCAGTGTTTTGTCTGGAAAGAGAGAAACAAGAAGTCTAACGGGTCAGAGAAGGGAGAGTCTTCAAACGTTATGGAACAGATCATCGATGCTGCAGGTCTGAATGTAGAAGAAGAATCAAATGCAGTCATTGACGGTCAAGAAGATGAGTGGATCATGGATACAGGGTGCTCATTTCACATGACACCGAGAAGAGATTGGTTTGTCGAGTTTGATGACTCAAAGACTGGTAGAGTGAAGATGGCAAACCAAACTTACTCCGAGATCAAAGGCATCGGAAGCATCAGAATACAGAATGAGGATCTCTCAACGGTACTGATCTCAAACGTAAGATATGTTCCTAGCATGTCTCGGAACCTGATCTCTATGGGGACCTTAGAAGATCAAGGTTGCTGGTTTCAGTCGAAGAATGGATCTCTGAAAGTGATAAAAGGCTGCTTGACACTTTTGAAGGGAAAGAAAGTTGGAACGCTGTACATCCTGCAAGGAAAGGTTGTTGCAGGAAGCGCTAATTCTGTAGTAAGCTCGAAAAACGAGTCAAAACTGTGGCACAGTCGACTATGTCACATGAGTAAGAAGAACACAGACTTGTTGATCAAGAAGGGATGTCTGCAAGCGGATAAGATGAAAGGTTTTGAGTTCTGTGAAGACTGTGTGTATGGGAAAGCACATAAAGTGAGTTTTGGGACAGCGATACACGTCACAAAAGAAAAGCTTGAGTACATACACTCAGATCTTTGGGGAGCACCTTCAGTACCAAAATCCATAGGAAACTGTCAGTATTTCATGACGTTTATTGATGACTTTACCAGAAAAGTATGGATCTATTTCTTAAGAACAAAGGATGAAGCTTTCGGAACCTTTGTTGAGTGGAAAACAATGGTAGAGAATCAATCAAACAAGAAGGTGAAAAAGTTGAGGACAGATAACGGACTTGAGTTCTGTAATCGAGAGTTTGATGGGTTCTGCAAACAAGAAGGAGTGGTAAGACACAGGACTTGTGCCTATACCCCACAGCAAAACGGTATTGCAGAACGCATGAACAGAACCATTATGGAGAAGGTAAGAAGCATGCTCAGTGAGTCAGGACTTGAGAAAAGGTTTTGGGCAGAAGCAGCTTCCACGGCAGTGTATGTAATCAACAGGACGCCAGCATCTGCAATCGAGTTTGAGATACCAGAAAAGGCTTGGACAGGGGTCTTACCTGATCTGAGTGGTTTAAGAAGTTTTGGTTGTATTGCTTACATGCATACAAGTCAAGGTAAGCTCAACCCGAGAGCAAAGAAGGGTGTGTTTCTTGGTTACCCAACAGGGGTAAAAGGCTACAGAGTATGGCTCATTGAAGACAAGAAAGTTGTGATCAGCAAAGATATAGTCTTCAACGAGGAAGTGATGTACAAGAGCTCTTCTGAGGTGAGCACAAGCGGGGAAAAAACAACAGCAGAAACAGAAGTTGCAGTAATTAGCGTTCCTACCGTAACAACAACAGAAAGTGGGAGCTTAGATCAAGGTGGAGCTGTTGAGGGAGAGAATGCAACCCAAGAAGGAGCAGTACCTGCTCAAGAACAAGGATCAGAATCAGAAGATGATTCAGAAGAAGATTATATGCCACCAAGTCTTGCTGACTATCAATTAGCAAGAGACAGAGAAAGAAGGTCAACAAGGCCTCCTAGGAGATATGATGAATTAGGAGAGCTTGGGTTTGCATATAATCTGACAGAAGATGGTGGAGCATTGGAACCACAGAGTTATTCTGAAGCAATGCTTGGACCGGAAAGTAAACTTTGGAGAGGATCTACAGATGAAGAAATGGTTTCTCTAAAGAAGAACCACACATGGGATCTTGTTGACAGGCCTAAGAAGAAGAAAGTAATTGGCTGTAAGTGGGTGTTCAAGAGGAAAGTCGGTATACCAGGAATAGAGAGAGCAAGGCACAAGTCAAGACTTGTTGCAAAAGGATATTCTCAGAGAGAAGGCATTGATTTTCAAGAAATCTTTTCACCAGTGGTAAAGCATGTAACCATTCGTCTAATGCTGTCTGCAGTAGCACACTTCAATCTTGAATTGGAGCAGATGGATGTCAAGACAGCGTTCTTGCATGGAGTCTTAGATGAAGAAATATACATGGAACAGCCAGAAGGGTACGTGGACGAAAGCGCACCAGATAAGGTCTGTCTGTTGAGGAAATCATTGTACGGTCTGAGACAGTCTCCAAGGCAGTGGAACCAGAGGTTTGACGAGTTTATGAGGTCTACTGGCTACACAAGATGTCTGAAAGATAGCTGCGTATACTTCAAGATGAACAGAGAAGAAGATAGGACATTCCTTCTGCTTTATGTTGATGATATGTTAATCATATCTAAGAACAAAAAAACGGTACAAGAGCTGAAGGATAATCTGAGTTCAACGTTTGAGATGAAGGATCTTGGTCCAGCCAAGAGGATATTAGGGATGGAGATAAGCAGAAACAGAGAACAAGGCACATTGGATCTGTCTCAAAAGGAATATTTGCAGAAGATCCTAAGGTCGTTTAGAATGGAGAACTGCAAAGCAGTGAAGACTCCACTCGGTGCTCATATGAAGCTCAGGTCTGCTACTGACAAAGAAAGGGAAGCTGAAGCTGATCAAATGAAGTCTATTCCCTATGCAAACGCGGTTGGTAGCATCATGTATTCCATGATAGGATCAAGACCTGATTTAGCTTATCCGGTTGGGATGATAAGCAGGTTCATGGGAAAACCTCTCATGATTCACTGGCAAGCAGTGAAGTGGGTTCTCCGGTATATTCAGGGGTCACTTGACACAAGGTTACAATTCAGGGGAGAAGGAGACTTTGTGGCAACAGGTTACTGCGACTCAGACTACTCAGCAGATCTCGATAAGAGAAGGTCTATAACGGGCTATACATTCACTGTGGGGGGTAACGTCATAAGTTGGAAGTCAGGTTTACAACCAGTTGTGGCATTATCAACGACAGAGGCAGAGTATATAGCTTTGACAGAAGCAGCTAAAAAGGCTATTTGGTTGAAGGAGCTGATGAACGAGCTGGGTTTTAAGCAAGGAGCAGTGGACATTCATTGTGATTCGCAAAGCGCCATTGCATTGGAAAAGAATGCTGTCCACCATGAAAGGACCAAGCATATACAGAGGAGATTCCATTTCATCAGAGACACTATCACTGATGGAGAAACAAGAGTGTTGAAGATATCAACGGTTCATAACCCGGCGGACATGCTTACTAAAGTATTGCCGGTCAACAAGTTCCTGAGTGCTTTGGAGAGCCTCAGGATCACCAGTAGCTGATAAGCGTATCAGGATCCGAGATGGAAATCAAGAACACTAGAAAGAAAGCTAAAGAGAGAAAGTGAATGACACTACGGCAAGGTGGAGTTTTGTTGAGAATATGCCTAAGTGTCAAGAAGACTCTAACCCAAGCAGAAGGTTTCATGTGACCGTTAGCAAGTAAGAAGCACGAGGAGCTCACGTGCAAGCTTAACGGTCTTCAGGGAGATAGGCGTAATTAACCTATCACCGGTGAGTTGGCGTTTTGTCGTCTTCCTCTGTACGAAAGGCAGAGTAGAACAGAGGAGAAAGAGACAAAGAGGATTCACCGACGTAGTGATCCTATATAAGCCAACACAGCCTGCAAGATTAGGGTTAAGAGAGACAAGGAGAACAGACAAGAACGGCTGCGAGTTTGTAGTGCGTTGTTTCTCAAGGGTTAAGTGTAACCAAGCTTTCTAGTGGATTTCCGAGTGAATCTCGGCCCAGACGTAGCGACCTTACACTGAGGCGTGAACTGGGTAAAAATCGTGTGTGTCTTTTCTTTACTTGCAAACGCAATACACACGAGTGAACAAACGAGAGAGGTGAGAGTTTATACAAACTAATCGAGCATAAAACAGAGCAAATCATCATCCTTTTTCTCAACAGTTTGGATCTTTGTCCTTCTTGTTCTATGTCTGAGTTTTGCTTTTTTTGTGTTCGATGAATCTTCGTTTAGAGAGAGTTGGCTGGGATCTTGAAAGACTATGTGGTTCGAGAAAGTCCTCTGTATTTCGCGGCTCTCAAGCACTTAGTGTGTTCAGGATGCGACTTCTTGGTGCCGAGGTAATGCTCAAGACTCATCTCAGTTTCTTTATTGTTTATTGAACCCTTTGTGGTGGTGTTACAGGTGAGAGGAGTTCACTCTGGAACAGCAAAGTTGAAGGATGCTACATCATAAGCCATAAGAGATTGGGTGACAAACGTTGAGACTACACATTACATATTGGGATCTGTGGTGGGTCCTCATCCTTACCCTATGATGGTCAGAGACTTTCACGCGGTGATTGTTAAAGAAACGAGGAGACAAGCGATGGAGAAATGGGGCGGGAAGCCGGATGTCTTGGTGGCTTGTGTTGGTGGGGGTTCAAACGCGATGGGACTCTTCCATGAGTTTGTGGATGATGCAGAGGTCAGGTTGATTGGTGTGGAAGCTGTGGGATTTGGAGTGGATAGTGGCAAACACGCTGCTACACTGACAAAGGGAGATGTTGGTGTTCTACATCGAGCTATGAGTTAACTTGCTGCAAGATGATGATGGTCAAATCATTGAACCTTACTCCATCAGTGCATGGTAAGATAAAACTCCTAACTCTATATTTAATGATCCACCAGCCATCATAACTGTTTTGGAATTTTCTTACAGATTGGACTACCCTGGAGTTGGACCGGAGCATAGTTTCCTTAAAGACATGGGAAGAACTGAATACTTTAGCGTAACCGATGAAGAAGCATTGGAAGGTAATGCATACCTTACAACCTGTTTTGTAGTTTCATATCTCACCTTATGTGTTCACTTTGGTTTGTAGCGATCAAGAGAGTTTCGCGGTTAGAGGGAATCATCCCGGCACTAGAGACCTCTCATGCGTTAGCTCACCTCGAGAAGCTGTGTCCCACGTTACCGGACGGAGCTAGAGTGGTCTTGAACTTCAGCGGAAGAGAAGATAAAGATGTTCAGACGGTGGCTAAATATCTTGAAGTTTGAAAAGAATAAGAACCTTTTGTTTGTTTGTTTTTTAAAAAAAAGTTTCAAGACAGTGAAATCTTTTTGTACTTGTAATCTGTTTGTACTTCTACACGGTCGGTGACGTTTCCAAAATAATTGGAAACAGAAAAGGACTAAGAAGAGAGCAAAGTTTGAATAAATTGTTCTTTAGTTTGCTGCCACCTTACTAAAGCCCCACGTTTGCATATACCAGCATGATATATTTTACATATTCTTGAAAAGACATTGATCATATTGTGTATGTTCACTGTTCAGTCCGAGCAAGACTGCCAGTGCATCTGCTGCTGGATTGTGACTTATTTCAATTTGTACCACTTGAACATGATGTATATCAGAGGTCAAGTTTATCATTGCTATGTCATTTCTTCGACGTAAATATAATGATCCATTTGAAACCTCGATTCTATAACGTTTGTAGAGCCTGGAGTTGGCTGAAATCTTTTGCTTCCAGAGGATTGGCACTTTTGAATAAGTGAAATACACATGATCAGTGCCGATTCTGAGATATTTCGGGTCCAATACAAAACTAAAAATGTAGGCCTTAAATGATAATTAAAAATTTTAATTAACAAAAGAAAAATTGAAATTTACAATATTTTGAAGCTGGCAAATATTTATCAATCCTAAAAATTATCTTTTTACTCTTTTATATAGATAAGGAAAAAAAATTCAAAGTTCTATTCTGTTACAAGTTTGATTAGAATTCATTTTGACATCTGCTACAAAAAAAATAGTATAAATTGCAAGCTTTCAAGTGTTCAAAATTATTGGCCCCATACTAATGTATCTTGAGTATGTCCTCAAGACCGGGCCTGCACATGATCCTACACGTGCATTTGCATCCGGAAAGCCAGCGTCGTGGTTGTAATCAAACCATCCAGTAGGAGACGGTTTCCAAACTGAGCTGAGCACTAGTGGTGTAGTGTCTAAAAGTTTCTGCATGTCAATGAGAAAACATACACTAATTCTAGCTTTTTGTACTAAGAATCAGAATCAAACAATTTTTTTTTTAAAGAAAATCAAACAAATTTTGATACTTTTATTTTCTTTATTTCTCTTAGCATTAACATCTATACACACACATACATGAGCGCATGTGAATACAATACTTAGAATTAGTGTACATGCGAACAACAACGCAAGAGACTATGTGCATATATTATTAATCATCGAGATGACTTGAAGAATGTAAGGGCTTTCTTTGGGAGTTGAAGATGAGATGGAAAATAAACGTCTTTAGTCGCAGGCAACGAGATGATTTGGCTTGCTCAACAGTTTCAATGGTTTTATACCACTGAATGAAACAGCCAAATCATCTCTTCTTAACACAATAAAACAAGACTATTTACCATAACTGTTGTCTGAATCCCTTTTGATTAAATTTAGCATTACTATGTGTTTAGTGCGGCCCAGACCCCACATATATATGCGATAATTGAATATTTAAGCATATTTTATTGTTTATGTTCATATGATAAAAACCTAATTTCAAATTAAGAATCATGAAATCATTGTGCACTGTCACAGATCGATTTGGGAAAAGTTCGGTTTCTTTTGATTTGTGTTTTTTTTTTATTAAATCCAGTCTTCTTCGTGAAACTCGGTTAAATATATCAGATCTCTAAATGATATTAGCACACAATGCAACAAACAAGAACATCACTAATTTTTTTTTTAAACAGAATTTGGGAAAAGTTCGGTTCCTTTTGATTTGTTATTTTTTTCTTTTAAATCCAAACATCTTCATGAAACTCGTTTAAATGTGTCTGATCTTTAAACGATATTAGCACACAACTTTTCTTTAAAAAACAGAAGTTATAAAAAACATTTCATCAAAGTCGCAACACACTAAGAACATAAAAACAAAGCATAACAAAAAAGACAACCACAAAAGGATAGAAAACAAACTGACAATGTTTCAAAGAGACTGAGAGTCCAAGAAGCATTATCTATCAAAGACTAATGACAAGCAAATGAAAGACATCAAAAGGTACTAATAATCTAACACACATAAGCTTACATAAAGAATCTTAAAGAAAAAAAACATGGTATGGAGGTAACAAGAATAACATCATCTATGGCTGAATCGCAAGTAAACTCGAGTCACCACCCAAAAACCATAACCAATAATTCTACTCTCACCAACTCAGTTCTCCCAAAAAACAAATGTAGTATAATAGCAAGAAAAAAATCATAGCCAAATCAACAAATGATACAACTAGAAGCGTATGAAGCATAAGACATATTGCAGAACATATGCCAAAAAAATTTACATAACTAAAACAAATACCTAATTATGCTGTTATAAACACTTGTATGTGAAGAGCCATGAAATCTATTAACTTAAGCTGAAACACTTGACTTATGTTAGAATTGTCATACATTTTTTATATACAGCATTACCAATATGAGAAAAACAGATTAAAAGAAAAAAAATATGAAGAAACTAAGTGAGACAATTTTCGAATTACAAAGTGATGCAGTGCAGTCATTGTAGCTTTTATAAGCACTCCACAATCAACTTTCTTACGAGAGAAAATTATGTACCAAAGAATAATACAAAGTTTAAGAGATCAATTTAACATAGATAAATAGACAATAGTGTACAACCTAAATAAGGATATTCTGAAAAACTGAGATGAAAAAAACTTATTATAATGGTAGTTATCATTAACTCAAGCAACATGGATAAGAAACTGCATGGATATCAAGCTCCTGCAAATTGATTAACACACTAGTAATATACACGTAGTTTCTTAGAGAACTAATTAAAAAAACTAAAAGCAAAAGAAATATGCATCTCTTTTAAAGAACACACCCACAAGATAAAAGAGTGGAAAGAAAATAAACCTGAAACTCTTGGCGTGATCTTTGAAACCCAGAGGAAAACTACATGCAAAGAAAGATAGAAAGGTGGAGTTAGACGACATCTGTCAGCTTGTTCAAATGGAAAAAAATAACATGAAATTATTTTGTTGATATTCTAGATAGTGTGTAAACACAATGAATTTGTACTACAGAGGTCAACCTGCATAAAGAAGAACAGATCAAAGCTTAAGAGTTAAAACATAGATCAAGAAATAAAGCACCATACACAGAGAGAATTAGAAAAACACATACCTGAAACAGAAGAAGGAAAATAGTTACCTCATCCCTTAAGACACTTGGAACCGGGAAGGATTGTGTGGCTGGCTAGGAATCGAGTAATTTGAAGAGGCAGCCCAAACTCATTCTAGAGACTCGGTTTTTTTCTTTTAGTTTGATCATTTTCATTAGATCTGGGCCGAGACATTTGTGTTTAACTTAATTGACCAAATACCCAGAGTAATCCAAAGAGGTGAGACAACTTCCTCATTTGCATCATTTGATCTCTTGCCTTTTATTTATCTTGAGTGATTAGGATCTTAAGCAATTCCAGAGGCATTTGTGTTTAACTCAGCCTCAGGTATCGAACCTGAGTGATTTACTGAGGTGGGAAAATCTCATTTGCATTCTTAGTATCAGGGACCCTTCGAAGAGGTAATTATAATTACATGCATTACGAGGCATTTGTACAAGTTCTTTGTTCAATCATCAGGGACATTTAGAAAGGTAATTAAAATTACCTTGTCTTAGAGCATTTTTGATTATAGCTCTGAGACTAGTAAACCGTGGGACAAGAGGTAATTATAATTACCTGCAGTACGAGGCATTTGTACAAGCTCTTTGTTCAATCATTAGGGACATTTAGAAAGGTAATTAAAATTACCTTGTCTCAAAGCACTTTTGATTATAACTCTGAGACTAGCAAACCGTGAGACAGGCTCTGTTCTATCATCATGAACACTTCATTCAAAGAGGTAATTATAATTACCTGCAGTACAAAGCATTTTTACAAGCTCTTTGTTCAATCATAGGGACACTTAGAAAGGTAACTAAAATTACCTTTTCTCAGAGCGTTTTTGATTATAGCTCTGAGACTAGTAAACTGTGGAACAAGCTTTGTGTTCTATGAACATTTCAGAAAGGTAATTAAGATTACCTTGTTCCAGAGCATTTTGATTATAGCTCTGAGGCTAGGAAACAAGTATTATTAACAGGCGGGACAACTTCTTCATCTGTGTTCTGGCATCAGGGACATCTTAGAGAGGTAATTAAGACTACCTCGTTACGAGGCATTTGTTATAGCTCGGTTGACTAGGAAACCAGCTTATTCAGGGACATTGAAGAGAGGTAGGTAATAAAGATTACCTTGACTCTACGGTAATTAGGAAACTGCTGAACAAGCTCACTTGTGTTATGCCATCGGGAAATTTCCTCATTACAATTCATTTGGCTTTCATTTTTCTGAGGCTTTAGTGTTTAACTCAGGTGAATCGACAACTGAGTACTGAACGAGGTGGGACAGCCTCATTTGTATTCTAGCGTCAGGGACTTTCGTTTTGTTTTACATTTTACTTGAGTGACTAAGATCTCAAATAACTCCGAAGGCATTTTGTGTTTAACTCAGGTAACAAGGATTCCAAGTAGCCCAAATTAAGAGACATAATACTAGTAGGGACGTTTCGGAGAGGTAATTAAGATTACCTTGTTACGAGGCATTTGGTTAGAGCTCACTTGATTTTACGGCAGGACAAGCTCACTTTATTTTACGGCAGGACAAGCTCACTTGTTAACTTTCATAAGGGACATTTTATAGAAGTAACTAAGATTACCTCGTTAGGAGGCATCTGTTTATAGCTCGGATGACTAGAAAACCTGACTTATTCACGGACAAGCTCGTTTGTATTATAGCATCAGGGACACTTCAAAGAGGTAATTAAAATTACCTACAGTAAGAGGCATTTGTTTAGCTTGGTGAATAAGACCATGAGACATCTTTGTTCAACCATCAGGGACATTCAGAAAGGTAATTAAGATTACCTTATAGCTATGAGACTAGTAAACCGTGGGAAAAGCTCTGTGTTCTATCATCAGGGACATTTCAGAAAGGTAATTAAGATTACCTTGACACGAGGCATTTGTTTATTTGGGACAAGCTCACTTACATTATGGCATCAGGGACACTTCAAAGAGGTAATTAAAATCACCTATAGTAAGAGGCATTTGTTTAGCTTGGTGAATAAGACCATGTGAGCTCTTTGTTCAACCATCAGGGACATTCAGAAAGGTAATTAAGATTACCTTATAGCTATGAGACTAGTAAACCGTGGGACAAGCTCTGTGTTCTATCATCAGGGACATTTCAAAAAGGTAACTAAGATTACCTTGACACGAGGCATTTGTTTATTTGGGACAAGCTCACTTACATTATGGCATCAGGGACACTTCAAAGAGGTAATTAAAATTACCTATAGTAAGAGGCATTTGTTTAGCTTGGTGAATAGTTAACCATGGGAGAAGATCTTTGTTCAATCATCAGGGACATTTAGAAAGGTAATTAAGATTACCTTATTTCATTTTTAGCTATGAGACAAGCTCTGTGTTCTATCATCAGGGACATTTCAGAAAGGTAATTAAGATTACCTTGTTTCATTATAGCTCTGAGACTAGAAAACAGAGCTTTATAGACAAGCGGGACAACATAATCTATGTTCTGGCATCAGGGACATTTCAGAGAGGTAATTAAGATTACATCATTATGAGTCATTTGGTTATAGCTTGGACAATTAGGAAACCATGGGACAAGCTCATCACATTATAGCAATAGGGGCCACTCTAGAGATGTAGTTAAGATTACCTCGTAGAACTAAAGAAACCTCCACGCTAAAGATATAGAAATCAAGCAAATTTGAAATACTAGAAATAAAATCAACATACAAAGAATAAGGAAATGAGTAAAGAGTGGAATTTAATTAAATAAAAAGACACATAACGAATACAGGTGAAAACTACAAAGACATATGAACTACTTGTTTTCAAGCATTACTACTTATATAACAAAACCGATTTGTTTTGTTTAGTTTTTAAAAGTTAAAGAAAGAGGAAGTAGTACCTGGGAAGAAAGGTGTCGCCACATAATGGCTTGATAGAATAGAAGAAGGATATAGCAGAGCCCTGAAACAATCGCTAATGATCAGAAACTATGGGGGAAATATGTATACATTAGAGGATCAAGATGCGAAGAATAAAACAAAACAACAGTGTGTCGAACAACCTATTCAAACAAAGGGCTAAAAGGCAAAAGGTGATCACTGAGCGAAATAACCAAGCTTTTACGACTATACAAGCTTACAGTGGAAATATGTAGACACCCATGAATTCAAAATCAAGAATTAACCTTGAAGAAGATCCGTCGGATAGGGTATGTGGATTTCTCATTTCTTCTGCGATGGCTTTCCAAGAAGACGAACCAAAAAAACGTCTCTGCAAGAGAAAATTCAAATTAAGAATCGCGATTTGTGAGGTATCAGCAATTCTAAATAGACACCAAAATTTGAAAAGAGTAAACCTAGAGATATGGTTTCATTATCGCCTCCGATGGTTTCGTTATCGCCTCCGGGAAAAACAGAGACGAGAGAGAGAGAGAGAGAGAGAGAGAGAGAGAGAGAGAGAGAGAGAGTAATATTTTGAACCCTAGAAGACGAATAAGAATATTTTAAAATAAGAATATTTTGTTAGGCGGCCTTTAAACGATGCGTTTATAACTCTTAACGGTCAATAGCTTGTACAACTGTACATACAACGGCTAATTTATTTCTTTAAAAATTCTCAAGTATATGAACGTTATCTCGCTTTTTTACGAGAGGATTAGCTTCTATGTAACTACACAAATAACTTCATATATATTTTCGTTTTTAAATATATGAAAAATAAATAAACATTTACATAATACTATAAACTACTTAGTCAATTAAACATATATCAGTTTATGTTACTTAATTATTTTATGTAATCATCTAAGAAAATAGAGAAATATTTAAAAAAAAATTTCTATTACTTTGAAATATATATTTTGTGTTTTTCAAAACTATGTTTTAAAATAAATAATAAATCTTTTTCTAATAGCAAGATTATATAATATTTTGAACCCTAGAAGACGAATAAGAATATTTTAAAATAAGAATATTTTGTTAGGCGGCGTTTAAACGATGCGTTTATAACTCTTAACGGTCAATAGCTTGTACAACTGTACATACAACGGCTAATTTATTTCTTTAAAAATTCTCAAGTATATGAACGTTATCTCGCTTTTTTACGAGAGGATTAGCTTCTATGTAACTACACAAATAACTTCATATATATTTTCGTTTTTAAATATATGAAAAATAAATAAACATTTACATAATACTATAAACTACTTAGTCAATTAAACATATATCAGTTTATGTTACTTAATTATTTTATGTAATCATCTAAGAAAATAGAGAAATATTTAAAAAAAAATTTCTATTACTTTGAAATATATATTTTGTGTTTTTCAAAACTATGTTTTAAAATAAATAATAAATCTTTTTCTAATAGCAAGATTATATAATATTTTGAACCCTAGAAGACGAATAAGAATATTTTAAAATAAGAATATTTTGTTAGGCGGCGTTTAAACGATGCGTTTATAACTCTTAACGGTCAATAGCTTGTACAACTGTACATACAACGGCTAATTTATTTCTTTAAAAATTCTCAAGTATATGAACGTTATCTCGCTTTTTTACGAGAGGATTAGCTTCTATGTAACTACACAAATAACTTCATATATATTTTCGTTTTTAAATATATGAAAAATAAATAAACATTTACATAATACTATAAACTACTTAGTCAATTAAACATATATCAGTTTATGTTACTTAATTATTTTATGTAATCATCTAAGAAAATAGAGAAATATTTAAAAAAAAATTTCTATTACTTTGAAATATATATTTTGTGTTTTTCAAAACTATGTTTTAAAATAAATAATAAATCTTTTTCTAATAGCAAGATTATATGTGTGAATTTTGTTTTATTAAATCACATTATATACAAATATATATTTTTCATCTAAGAAAATATAGATATAAATAAATATTTATTACTTCAAAAGTATATTTTGTGTTATATAAAAATATTTTTGAAATGAATATTTCTATTTTGTGAAATTTCGTTTTTAATAAAATCATATTATATAAACATATATTTTTGTTTTTAAATTTTGTTTTGTAAACTTTATAAATGTTTCTTTTTTATTATATATGTTATTTGGAAAATTTTAGAAAGAAACTTTTATTAGCTTGCCTCTCCTCAGCCTGCAGTAGCAGCATATATCTTAAAAATATATAAGAGAAATGAAAATTAATAATGAATTTAAAATACTTATATAAAAGTGAAAGATAAATAAACCCATAATTTTGGCCAATTTGTTTTTTATATTTTTGGCCAAAAAAAATATTTATAATTTTTTTTTGAATAACAGGAGGTACGGGGCCAAAGTCAGCAATCTCCCTTAAATCTGAAATCATAGCATATTAAATTAATTTCGTATCAGCGATCACTCGAATTGGGGACCTCTGACACAATGGTCAGGATCCTTTTCAGTTGAGCTAAGACCTCCGTTATAATTTATTTATTCAATCTTAACCTTAGTTCTGAGGTTACTATTTCGTAACAACATGTTCTGCATAACGAGTCTCTTGTTCTTCCAATGGTTGTGTTAAGAACCTCAAAAGACATGTCATCAATTCTATTTTACCCTTGAAGCATCTGAAGAAATTCAGGTCTCTCTTGCGCTTAGCTTATGGTTAATCTGATATAGATATTTTGTTTCAATGAACCATGAGTTTTTTATGAACCCCTTGATGTTATGTGTATCATCTTCTTGTTTTTTTTTCACTTTCTAAATTTCTTTTTTTGAGTTTACATGTACAAATTGGTATTTTTTCCTCTCTCCCCCGAAAGACTCTCTCTTCGAGATCCAAAACTACAGTCAGACTTTTCAAGCTCCGGCGGTCGTCCTCTGGGCGCGTGACCGTCGGAAGCTTTATCCCCTTGCTCTCTTCTTGTTCCTTTGCTCCGATTTGCCCTTTTCTTACTTGACATCGATATGATTGGTGTTGTGGCCGGAGCTCCGCCGCGGATTCATCTACACTCGCTCCAAGGGTGTAAAGCCGAGGTTTGTGGGTTCTGTGCTGGAGGATCAGTGAGGCGGTAGGGGGTTTTGGGTGGTGGGAGTCAGCTTTTGGTTTTTCTCTCCACAGATCTCCCTTTCCCTTTGTAGATCTTGCGGGTTTAATGGAGGTTGGGGCTTGTGGTGTTTGACGAACTCTGGTTCTCCTCGGGGACAAGCTGCAGTGGCCAGTATGGAGGGGTGTGTGAAGCTTTAGCTGCAGATGTGGCTTGGCGTCTTGCTTGGGGTTGGTAGGGTGCCTATGTTCATTGGAGTCATTCCAGTGGCTACTATGCCGTGATGGTCAGTGCTTTTTGAGAATTCAATTTTAGTTTTGAGAGGATAAATGGAGTTAGATGATTTTCGGAGCTAGTGTTTCATTGTTGGTCGATTGCCGCCGATTTGCTCGTGATAGACTTGAAGTTGGAGTGGTTATTATTCAGTTATCGGCTGTGTGAATAAGACGTGTTCGGGAAGCTTTTATTGGCTTCGCTGTGGGGTGATGGTGCGTATGAGGCGCGTGGAGAACCCGCTCAAGGTTCAATGGCGAGTTTTAGTTAGGATTGAAGGGTGTTTACAGCGACGGTTAAGGATTCTAACCTCTTTCGATTCAATTTATGTGTTGGTGATATTCGGATGCTTCCAGTCTTTCTCGTGGTTCTTCTCAATTTGTGTTATTTGTTTATGAATTCTCTTTAAGTAAGCTGGTCTTTGAGCGCAAGGTTGAGCACTTTTCTTGGGAAGTTCAGCCTTACTATCTGGCCTCTTGACTCTCTTTATTCTTCTTCTGTTTTTGATAGTTTTAAGGGTTGTGTTTTGTCTATCTTTTAGTTCCGGGTGGTACTTGTTACTTTGCTGGCTCTTGGCTTAGGAAAGATAGTTAATGTGTCGGTGTGTAAAAATTTGTTTGATCTAATTTTAATATACCAGATTATCTACCAGATGAAAAAAAAAGCTAGGAATAATGTATGTCACAGATAACTGAAATTGTTTTTTCTTTAAATTTAAAAAATAACGAAAAGAGTGTGCTTTTTCACTTTCAGATATTTGAAAGTGCATAAAAGAAAGTGTCTTTTACAAGAATTATCTCAAAGATAAACAATGGAAAGCCCATAAGCCCAATAACTAGCTTTCGAGTTTGAGGGAAAATCCAAACAAAGTCGACGGTGAACCCTTCCCCTCTTGGCCTCCTTCTTCCCGAGATGCATCCGCCATTGAAACTCCGTTGATCTCTCTTTGATTCCCTAAATTCTTCACTCTTCCCTTCTCTTCTATATCGAAACACTCCTCTTCGCCTTCACAAAACCGTGCTTCCGAATCAGAAGCATTCGCTTCCTTTACAGTTCCAAATCGAAATCTCCCTTCTGAGATTCCATGGCGGTTTGGCGTATAATCACTCGTTCGTACCTCAAGTACGCATCAACACAACTAACCAGGAGCTACAGCCAAGTATGTCTTGCTACCTCCCTCACTCACGCCGTGAAGCAGACAAAGTTGTCTTCTTTCGACATCCCAAATTCAGACATCTCTAGAAAGCCTTCTAATCTCTTCGAAACTGTCAGGTTGTTTGCCACGTCAGCTCAGGTACACTCGTTCATCTTTCTCAGCACTGTGTTCTTCTTCTATCAGATTGCATAAACTGTATGGAAAATCTGGAACAAGAACCCTGCAAGATTTGCTTTTTATCCTGTCATGTTTGATCATGATTTATAACTTCATACTTTTCCATTATTTTTGTTCAGAGAAGGAAGCAAGAAGAGGAAGTTGAATCTGATGGTCCACGTCTTAATGAGAAGATTACTGCCGACACTGTTAGATTGGTTTCAGCGGAAGGTACTCTCTTTTACTACTAAGTTCCTTTCGGGTTGAGTATCTTTAGATTGAGTCAGTGTTTGTATATATTTTAGTAAAGAAGTGTGTGTCATCTGCGTAGAGCTTTATAACACACAAAGAAAATTAGAAAAGATAAATGGAATTTTGGAGATTAACTAAGGAAAAATGTGATGTGCAGGACACTGCATTGTATCATTGAAGGAAGCACTCAGACGGGCTAAGGAGCTCAAGCATGACTTAGTTGAGGTGATATGTTTATTTAAACTAATAGTAATTCTAGAAGTTGCTTGCTTCTGATCATTGCATATCTGTCTTGATGAGTTTCCTATAGTCTACAAATGTCTCTCTTGAGTTGAGGGTTATCTCTTAATATAGTTCTAATCTGTTTGTATTCTTCTTTTGTCTTGTAGGTCCAGAGAGATGCTAACCCGCCAGTGTGTAAAATTGCAGACTACGCCCATGAGAAGTACAAAAAGGCTCAAGTAGGAAAGGAGCGTGCTAAGGCCAAGGTCAGTGATAATGGCCTCTACTCGTACTTCAAATTCTCCTGCCTTTTTTTTTTAATGTATTTGCAGTCTTGAGTTTATTGTTTTGATGCTATTTTCTAGCGTGCTGAAGTAACCATTCGACCTGAGGTCAAGGAAATTCGATTTACTCCAAAGATTGTAGGTTCCTCTTCTCAGTTTCTTTCTATTCTCTTCTCTGTGTTAATGATTAAACCTACAACGAAAATTTTACTTTTTTTTCTTCAGGATGCAAAGGACTTAGAGTTCAAAGCAAAACAAGCAACGAAACTTATGGAAAGTGGATACCGTGTGAAGGTATAGATCAAAGTCCCAAACTTGGAACAAGTAAACATCTTTGTTGAGCAATTTTTCATGCATCTCTGCTTTGTTCTTCTCTATTTTGTGTAACAGTGCCATGCAGTTCCTGACAAGGACAAGAAGAAGGAGCTTGAACCAGAGAAGCTGCTTGAGTTATTATCTCGCTTCACTTGTTATGTAAGCCCCCTCCCCTACTTTATTTATCTAGTTTTCATGCATTTGCTTTGGTTTAAATCATTGTCTTGTATAGATTGGGGATGCACTAGTGGAGTTTGGGCCAGAGGCGGATAAAGGGAACGCCGTTGTGGTAGTTAGACACGCCATGTTTGGACCGCCCAAGAAAGGAAAGGCGATTAAACTGAAGGATATGAACATAAAAACTGCAGCCAGAATAAAAGATGATTCACCAAAGCTTGATAGCTCAGAAGCTGATGATGATGATCAGGGAGTAGTTATAGAGACACCTGAACCAGTTAAACTCCAGAACAGGTATGCAAAAGGTGAACCGAGCAATGACTTCTCAGGAGGTAGAGATGCAAACCGGTTTGAACCTCAGGCTCCAGAACGTCCTCGGTTCCAAAACCAACAACCCAATGGGCGGTTCGATCCTCAGTCTCAAAACCAGCCTCCAGGTCCACCACGGCCTCGGTTCCCTAACCAACAACAACCTACTGGGAGGTTTGATCCTCAGTCTCCTAACCAGCCTCCAAGTCAAACACACCCTCGGTTCCCAAACCAACAACATGCTGGGCGGTTTGATCCTCAGTCTCCAAGCCAGCCTCCAAGCCTGCCTCCCAGTCCACAACGGCCTCGCTTCCCAGACCAAGCTCCAAATCAGCAACCTCCTGGGCCATCTCCACCTCGATTCCAAAACCAGTATCCAAATCAACAAGCTACAGGTCGGTTTGGAGTCCAGCCACCAAAGCCGCCTCCCCGAGCTCCACCACCACCACGTCCACCAACCCGGTTGCCAAATGAAACTTCGAACCAACAACCTGCAGCTCCTGGAAGAGCTACGGGTGAGGCTCCTAGTTATGGGATTTTCAGCACCTCAAATACGAAGTAGGACCAGCCTATTTAAAAGAAACCCGTAGGATTTGAATCTTTGTGATGCTTTCCTTGGGACTCATTATTTTATGTATAACTAATAGTCCAATAATGCATACACTTGTACCTCTCATTCAATTTGTTTTGGTCATCTTTGAACAAGAAAGCTTGGAACCATTTGATTCCATATAAAATATAATGAGTCACTTTTATTTAATAAAGAGAAAATTATAGGGACAATTGGTGGACTACCCATATAAATGATCCATATTTGCATTGTACCAATGGATTGACGTTTCAAGCTTTTCTCACACAATCTTTTTCTTCGTTTGACCGAAATGCCCTCTTGCTCTCTCTTATTCTCATGTGATCTTTTTTTTCTCTGACACTTTCTGCAGATTGCAAGTCTTGTTCCCCCTTCCTTCTTTCACATTCTCTTTCTTTATATCTCATCTCTTTATTCGTTATCTCATTTCTTTCTTTTCAGATTCTTTTATTTTTCTTCATTCTTTCCATTTATGATATTAATCTATAAATAAACACTATATTTTCTTTTCTTTTTTCTTTCATAATTCTATTTTACTATTTAAAATTATTTAGTTTGATGGAAAACTGAAATTTTCATATAAATTCACAACTCTTGTTTTGTTTGCGTTCACTCTGATTTTCCATCAAACTGAATAATTTTAAAAATTAAAATAAAATTATGAAAGAAGAAGATTAACTAAACATGTTACAAAATAATTTGATCACTAAACATGTTACAAAATATATTAGAGAGTTTAACAAATTTTGTAACAAGATACAAAATTTGTTAATATGTTACAAAATATGTTAGTGAATTAACAAATTATGTAACATGATGTAAAATATGTTAACATTAAAATAACATCAATTATAGTCTCGCTAACATGATACACAATTTGTTAATATTTAAAATAACATCAATTTCTATTGGGTTATGATAAAACTACATAATAACTCATCATTAATTTGACCACCAAACATTTTACGAATATGTTAGCGAATTAACAAAATTTGTTACAAGACACAATATTTGTTAACATGTTATAAAATATGTTAGCGGGTTAACAAATTTTATAATATGATATAAATTTTGTTAACATGATACAAGATTTGTTAACATTAAAATAACATCAACTATAGTTTAGTTAACATGATACACAAATTATTAACATTGAAATAACATCAATTTCTATTGGATTAATAATAAAACTACATTATAAATCATCAATAGTTTGACCACCAAACATTTTACAAAATATGTTAACACATTAAAAAAATTTGTACCAAAATACAAAATATGTTAACATGTTACAAAATATGTTAGCGAGTTAACAAATTTTGTAATAAGATACAAATTTGTTAACACTAAAATAATATCAAATATAAAATGCATATACTTATTTCAGTTTTATACAATCAAATGAAAAGTTTACCAGTAGCAGAAGCATAATCATGAGCTTGTGTGATTTATATAATAAGGTTTTAATAAGACTAATAATAATAATAGATATAAATATCAAGGATTTTCTGAAAGAGGAAAATAAATTGTTATAAACAGAATTTGGTTTATTGAAGATCCTAATCCGAAAACAGGGTGGAAAAACAGAAAAATATAAGAAAAGAGGAAAAATAAAAAGAGAAGAAAAATGAAAAGAAAGAAAAATAAAAACAGAGAAAAAATATAAAAAGGGGAAGAGCAAGTGTGAGTACCCTGACGCAAAACGCATGGCTAGGAAATAGGTGGAACATGTTACAGTAGGGATAAAAAGGAATCAGAAATGAGTTTATCAACTGAATGATACTTGACTAATATGACTAGCGCGTGAGGCTACCTGTGCCAATTTTCCCAAAATTATATGAAAATTCGGAAAATAGTAAAATGGAAAACCTTTCAAGTAGGTTCGACTTGCAGTTTTACTTTCCGGGTACATAAATGAAAAATCAAACAATCAAATTGTAACTATTATATAGTAATCAGGTGTTTCCTGCCATGTGCACAAATAAAAGTTTACATTTAAACTAAACTCAAAATAAAATTTTAATGGATTTAATAAACTTTTTTTAATAGTAAAATAAAATTTTATATGAAAAATCAGAAAATAGTAAAATGGAAAACCTTTCAAGTAGGTTCATCTTGCAGTTTTACTTTCCGTGAACAGAAATGCAAAATCAAACAATCAAATCATAACTATTATATAATAACTAGGTGTTTTCTGCCATGTGCAGAAATAAAATTTTAAATTTAAACTAAACTTAAAACAACATTTTAATGGACTTAAGAATTTTCTTAATAGATTTAATAATTTAGAAGATTGATTAAAATTATCTTTACTTTGAGTGGTGTATTTAAATATAAATGTTTTAAATGCATAAAAATATATAATTATTATTATCATCATTTTTTGTGTTTTAAAAGTTAATTTAAAATAAAATTAAATATTTATAAAAAAAATTATCTTTAATATAATGATTTAGGATTATTACAATATTTTTAAATTTGTCAAAATATCTAAAATGAATTATCCATGTTATTATAATCTTAATATCAAATAATAATTTTTATCTGCAATATTTTAAAAAAAATATGGTAAAGTGAGTAATAGAATATTCTTTCATTGTAAAAAAATATTTAATAAATCTTTTAAAAAATAATTCATTGAAATATAAATTTTTCAAGATAGATTAACTTTTGGAAATGTAAAGCACATATAATTTTGCAGAAAAGCCTTTTAAAAAATTCAAAACATTATAAATGCTAAAATATAGAGCATTTTTTTTCTTTTTTGACAACAACATTTGTTTTCTTTACAGTATATACAACAATTCAATTATGAGATATAAGTTTAAGAATGAAATACTTTCTTATAATTTTACCATATTTGGATAAATTTTCATTATAAAAATCAAAAATAGATAAATACTAAAAATAAATAAATTTAGTTGCTTTTCGTTAACTTGTTTAGAGTGTAAATTTAAGATAATTTCCTTCTCGGATTTAAATTATTTTATTTATATCATTTAACTTATGGTAATAATGATATACTTAATATTTTATATTTGAATTTATTTAATTGGGTTTTTGTAGTAAATGTGTTAATTCATCTCATAATCAGGTATGATCCATATCTATCATTTCAATTAACTATTATCGTTATTTGAGTTAGTCATATCATCATTTTTTTGCTTAAATGATTGTGGTAATGACTTGTAACCAAATCACTTGATAGTCATAAAAGAATATATTTCTAACAAATTTTATTTTTATTTTATACAGTTTGATTTAATATGTATTAACTAAATCAAGTAGATAAAAAATATAACCAAAATTATAGTTTTAATATTTACATATCTATTTTCAAATATAAACTTAAAAGGAATAAAATATTTTATATTATTTTTAGGTTTGTTTAAATTAAATTAAAGCTAAGAAAATAAAAACCTAAATTGTAACATTTTTTTATTTATTTTTAAATATAATATAAATTTATACGAATGTAGTAGGAAAACATCTAATATCTATATATATAAAAAAATGTCCCTTCTCTCCTGTTGTGCCACGTCATCGCCAGGCTGGAAACTACTCTTCTGACGTCGCGACACGCGTCCAAACGCAGCTCTACTTGCCGTTTCATTTAATCTAATACATGTTGAGCTCACATTGATCTTTGAGCTTCTACGTGTAACTGTTTTAGTTATTATAGGCCCGGTTAGTGACAAACATGAGGGAAAAAAATCTCCCATTCTTCGACGGCGCTGAAGTGTCGATCCAGATTTTATCACAGAAACGGCTTCTTAAAGACAGTGATAACTCTCATCTAATCAGAGCCCTCAACGCGACGTCTTCAATGCGGTTCGTCGAGCTTAAGTCCCCTGTTACAGTATATATAGGTGTGAAGTTTCTTCTCTTCACCTCATCCTCTCTTTCAAAGTATTACATTAATCCTCTATTTTCTCGAGATGGCTAACACCAGAGTCTTCTTTTCCGACCTGAAGCCCGGCCGGTGCAGCTCCGTCGTGGATCAATGATTTAGCCTTTAATGTGAGTTTCTTTAATTTCTGCGAAGTGGTGTTTCTACGGATATAAAAAGGTATGCTTTCTCTTCTCCAAAATCATCCTCTATATTTTTCTTACTATACTTATTCTCTGTGATATGGCTCTAGAATGTTATATCTCCGATTTTAAGTCCGGTAGATGTTCTTCCTCCGTTGACGTTAAGTTGATACGGTTCTGGGAGATCAGGAACGTCAGGTACGGTGGAGATTTCTTCTCGCTGACAAAAGTAAACAGAAACTGTTGCGGTTACGTTCAATCAATTCGTCTGGATTCTTTTTTTAAAAAAAATTGTTATGGCCGTCGATATGCTTCTCCTTAGCTCCAAGGTAGGTCCGGCGATTTAAAAAAAAAACCAACATTTTTCCTTTGAAATTTACAAGTAACGTGATTTGATCTTATTCATATGATGTTTGCTTCTTCTTATGTTAAGTTCCTCTGCCTTTTGTTTCTTACTGTGGCTCAAACAAATGCAGATGATGATTTAAAGCCAAAAGTCTTTACAAGCAGAGTTTGAATCTGTAAATGGTATTAGTGATAAGTAGGAGGAGCTTTGGTCGCAGTTTCAGGAATAACAACTACGGATGCAGTGGCTGAAATTGTGGTACGCCGTGATCACACGGTGGTTCATGGCGAGGTGAAGAGAAAAGAGGGATGACAAGGGAGACTGAGCATGTGGTGGATGAGAAGACAACGCAGAGGAAAATAGGAGGAGTCGCCGGAGACATGTTTAATGTCTCCTTCACCAGATCACGAAGTAGATTACTGCCATTAGCAGTATCATAAGTGCTCTGACAATGTAAACCAGTGAGTTCCTTTGCCAAGTTGAGTATGTGTTTCGTCTTGAGAGATGGTTGAAGAATAAAACTCCTCCATAAAATTGTAATTTCAGCTAATTCTATGACTATTAATCAATGAATTTTCATTTTTAATTATGTTTGATCTTGATATATGAATGCATTTGTTTTAATTATTTTAATGGTCTATGGCACTCGATATACCGAGAAACATCTGAATGGTGATTGAACTTTGCTATCATAGCAAATTTTTAATATGGTATTTTATTTTGAAAAGGAAAAAAAATTCGTAAAACATGGTGGAAGAGGCTTCGACCTCAAGCCGAAGAGTGTGAATGACTTAGATTTTAGCCAAATGTAACCTTATGTAAATTCTTTTAATATGGTGTTACTAACACCGTGTTAGAGGTTAAATTATTTTATTTTTTCTGATTTTAGGTTGATACATGGATTTTTTTATTTTGGTTGTTATATAATCTTATAAGTTTGTATCTGACCTGGTCTTGACAGTGGCAGTAGAATAGTAGAATGAAAGAGCAATTATACTGAAAGATTGATGATATAAAACAGATGTAATCACATATCAAGATCAACTAGGTGACCTTTGTATCAAAATCATCTTAGCGTGAATGCATGATAATAGTTAATATTATTATATTCATAAAAACAATAAGAATTTGTAATAGATTGATATAGCATGTGACATCCAAAAACAACTATGATATACTAATTTGTTGTACTTTGCTAATAATTATTTTGTCCACCAACTAATTCTAAAAATGATAGTATTTGCAAATACATCAACATAGATGTAAGACCAAGTGGAACAAGAAAATTTGAAAGATAAATTTCATAATAACTGAACGTTATAAATTTGATGGTTCTAAAACCAAAAGAAAATAAACGAAATGTACATGTAGTAATTATTTTATATAAATTTAAATAATTGAAATAAATTATTTAGATTAAACTATACTTTAATTAATTTATATGCTTTTTAAAATAGTGATAAATAATTTTCAATAATAAAATATAACAAATTTTGAGTGGTAAAATTCCAATTTTTTAGACAAAAAAATCTACATTTTTGAAATTTGTGTAATGATTTATGTTTTAGTAATATTAATTTACATATATCATATATGTAATAATTAAATAAATTGAAGATATAATTAAAAATATAAAACCCCGGGCGTAGCCCGGGCCGATCCTAATATAACTAAAAAAATAGTGAAGAAGTAAATTAAAGGGGAGCAAATAAATGGATTGGGCCTTAGACCCGAAAGAGGGTTTAGTCTGAATCTGGCAAGTGGCTATAGAGAGAGAGAGAGAGATAGCAACCACATCACAAGCTTCCTCTTCACAGCCCTTCTCTGTGCCCTAGATTTCGAGCGAGCGGGAGATTTCTAGATTGAGAGCAGCTTCGACCTTCGAGCTTCTCCCAGTTCGTCGTTTTCTCTCCCTTCTTCAAGCTTCGTCACCAGAGGTAAGCACCGAGTTAACTAAGCTCGTTTTCAATTTCAATCTGGAGCTCGTCGTCGTATCCTTGCTTGTAACAACATCGTTATGAATTTTGATTTCACGGAGAGAAACCTAATTAATAGATATGGATCTTCGTTCTAGGAATTAGGGTTTAGATACTCTTCGTTCTTATACTAATTACACCTTTTCGATTACGTTTTGTAGATTCTTGGCATTTGGTGTTGAAGTAATGGACTTTGATGAGTATGACTACTTAGAGAAGACAGTTGAGAATCCTCAGCTGGAGAACGAAGTTGGAAATGGTGGTGGGGATGAGAAACCCAAATCTGAAGTGAAAGAGCGGAGTAGAAGCTCAAGGCATAGGAGTGATGAAGACGATGATGGTCGGCGTTCTAAGCGCTCGAGGTCCCACCACCGTTCACGATCTAGAGACAGAGAAAGGGATAGGCATAGAAGTAGCCGGGACCACAGAGAAAGAGAGAGAGGTGGTAGGGATCGCGAGAAGGATAGAGATAAAGAAGAAAGAAATGGGAAAGAGAGGGAAGGGGGCAAAGACAAGGATCGTGACAGTAAAGTGCGTGGCCATGAAAAAGATCGGGACAGAGATCGATCACGTCGAAGCAGAAGTAGATCAGAGAGACGTCGGAGTCAGGAAAGAGAAAAGAGCCAGGAGATAGAAACTAAGGAAAGAGACACCAAGGACCGTGATAGAGATCGCAGGTGCCTCTTCTCTTTCTTTTTGGTCTCATTAAATGCTTACTGCATTCAATCAATATACATACTTGTCATTAATTGGCTTCAAAAGACGTATCAAGTAGTGATTCTTACTATGTTTACTGGTCGCTGCTTTACTATTCTATCCTTTTTAAGAAGAGTCCTTCATGGTAGGTTCAGAATGTTATTGATGAAGTTGCGACTGAAATTGAGGATGTGGGCTCCTAGTTTGCTTCCTGTTTTCTTTAATAGACAACTGAATTTGGAAATTCTCTTATGCTTTTTGGGTTTTGCTGCAATAGCTTTGATGTAAGCTAAACGTTTAACAGGTTCATAATGCTATTAGGTTCATTGGTATTGCCTTCTGTACAACTTGATGGGGCTCGTTCCGTTTAACATTATCATTGTTCTATAAGGTAAAAGGTTGTTGGTTAGACTTCAGGTTGGTCACGTGCTACATTTAAAATGAAAGAAGTTCTTAGTTTAAATTTTATGAGTTTATTGTTCATCACTTGTTGACTTCGCATAGTTCCCTGCAGGGCCATCTCATGCTTCACGTGTGTACGCCTATCGGAGAAATGTTTCTCTATTTTGAACTGTCTTAATACTAACATATTGCTTCATACCAGAATATGCCTTATGATATGTTGTTTCTGGCATATTTTGCGACTTGCGACTTCTTGTAAATTCTGGATGAAGGTATCTAGGATCCAATGATACAAGCTCACGTGTTTGTTATTATGCAGACGCCACAAAGATAAAAAGGAGGATAAAGTAGAGCCTGAGGCTGATCCTGAAAGAGACCAGAGGACAGTTTTTGCCTATCAGGTATGCCTGTTGTGATAGCTACGGGACTTTTGGAACATTATAACTTGATCAGTAATTGATTTATTTGTGGATACCTATACGGCAGATTGCTTTGAGGGCAACTGAAAGGGATGTTTATGAATTCTTCTCGAGAGCTGGAAAGGTTTGTCCTCTCCTCTTTTGGTTTAGTGACGCCATCTAAATGTTTTTCGGCCTGGTTCAGTTAAAAAATATATAATGCACTGCCTCCTGATACTGTTTTAGGTACGAGATGTGCGGATAATTATGGATCGAATTTCCAGGCGTTCAAGAGGAATCGGGTGAGTTTAAAACAGTTCGATTCTTTAAGATTTTTGTGAGGACATTAAGTTTCCGTTTGTGTTTAAAGAATTATTTATTGTTGGTACTCTGATAAGCTTCCAGTAGTTTTGGGCTACATAAATAGTGTCCTAGTTTCAGGCTTTCAGTGCTGTTTGCTAGTTTCTAAGTTTGTCCTTTTGCATGCAGGTATGTGGAGTTTTATGAAACAATGTCAGTCCCTATGGCTATTGCTCTATCTGGACAGCCTCTTCTTGGTCAGCCTGTTATGGTAAAACCATCTGAAGCTGAGAAGAATCTTGTTCAGTCAACAACTGCTGCTGCTGGAGCAGGAGGGATGCTGGGTCCCTATTCTGGTGGAGCCAGACGTCTTTATGTTGGTAACCTGCATATTAACATGTCAGAAGATGATCTGCGAAAGGTAAACTTTTTTTTTCTGAGCAGTTAATGATGTGACATGTAACCCACCTATTTTTTAAAATTAAAATTAAGCATCCAATTGCAATTATGCTTAGTATAGTGCATAGATTAAAGTGGGAATATTATTATTCTGTACGAACCACAAGATTTATAGACTTCTTATGTAATTGCTTCATCTTCTGATCATAAGTTTCGTGTTCATGTGAGATGATTATACTTTTGTTTTGGCATTCCTAGGTTTTTGAATCATTTGGGAGTGTCGAGCTGGTACAAGTACCTCGTGACGAAACTGGCCATTGCAAAGGATTTGGTTTTGTTCAGGTATGTTGAGTCAATAACAGTCTTGGCTTCTTACTGATATTCTTTGTGATTTACAGCAATTTTATCTTTTCCAAAAATTACAGTTTGCTCGCCTGGAGGATGCTAGGAATGCAGTGAATCTGAATGGGCAGTTGGAGATTGCAGGTCGTGCAATCAAGGTATTGGCTGAACTTAATTTGAAAATTTTATGATATTAATCCGGAAGGCCATAGAGAGTTGTAGCTGTGTTAAATATTTTTTAAACTGTAAGAAACAATGATTCTATCAGTGTGGTGAAATGATGATATAACAAGTAACAACCAAACAGAAATTCATATTCTCTCTGCTTAAGAATGTTACAATTTTACGTCTACTAAGCAAACTGAGCCGTGACATTCATGTGGATTTATTTTGTTGCTCTGAGCAGTCATCTTGAGTCCATTCTAGAACCTTCTGTTGATGATATGTTTTTATCTTTCATTAGGTGTCAGCTGTAACAGATCAAACTGAAGTCCCAGACGCTGGACAAGCGCAAAACACGGGTGATCTGGATGATGATGATGGGGCGGGCCTGGTAAGCAATTTTCTTAATCTTGCTAACCTATCTTCCAAAAGAGAACATATCTCATGGATATATATAGGGAGAACTGAAGTATGTGTAAAATGTTTCATATAATAGATATAGACACTCCATTATTTGATTAAAATAAGACACTGAATCATGTAGGACTGAATCATGTAGGACTGAATCATGTAGGATTTGGTATATATATGATCACAATTTTATAATCAACTAAATAAAAGGCTGCTAACTATTAATGGACAAATTTATTAGTAAGTCTGGTTTTCTATAACATTTAATAGCTACTATGTATGAAGGATAAGTGGAGTACTTTTCAAACATCGTTGGTAAACTTTAAGCGTTACCTGGTTCTTTATACTGTAGTCTCTGAATGCACAATCGCGGGCTGCACTCATGATGAAGCTCGATCGCAGTGGAACTGCATCAAGGTTTCCCTGGCTCCTGTTACTTATTTCGGTTAATTTTAGTTCGTTGTTCATGTTCCAGTTCCACTAAAACACGAATATTCTTTGCAGCACTGGCCTTACTGCAGTTCCTTCTATTCTCGGTGCAACTTCGACCGTCTCTCCGCTTGTGGCTCCTCTTGTACAAGGGGGTTTCCCTGCTGTTGCTGGACTCGCAGGGCTCGGTGTAAATGTTCCAGCTGTTGTCGACCCAGTTGGTGTCCCCAGCGAATGTCTACTGCTTAAAAACATGTTTGATCCATCCACAGAGGTCGGTGTAAACATTTTTCTTGTCTGCTTTACAGTTTTGTATCACAAGCTAATTCGTCTTTATGCATGTATCTGTCTCGTACAGACTGAACTTAATTTTGACGAGGACATCGAGGAAGATGTTCGAGATGAATGCTCCAAGTTCGGAAAACTGAATCATATCTTTGTTGACAAGTGAGTGAAGCTTCAGAATCCTGTATTATCTCTCTTTCCGACTGATATTTATTGACATTGATGGTCTGTTGCTCACAACAACAGGAACAGCATGGGTTTTGTCTACTTGAGATTTGAGAATGCACAAGCAGCAATGGGAGCGCAACGTGCTCTCCATGGAAGATGGTTTGCCGGGAAGATGATTACAGCTACTTACATGGTACATGACTTGTTTCACTTCAAGACTGTTGGATTTAATATCTCTATTAATGAATCTTCTTCTTCTTGTTTTGTGTCCGCAGACTACAGAGACTTACGAGGCCAAGTTCCCTCAGAGTAAGTAGAGAGCTTCATGAGAACGTAAGCCTGGGAAAAAAAATTAAGGTTTGTATTCTGGTGGAGCAGAGAAACAGTTTTTTTAGTATGGACTTTCTAGCGTATTTAAGATAATGAAGCTTTTGTCTTATGGCTATTAAAGAAATCCAAATCTTTGACTAACGTTTCTTGTATTATTAAACTCGGTATTGTATTGTGTGTGTTGGTTGCTTTCTTTCTTTCTTTCATTTGAGAACCTTTCTTTAAGTTCACAATTCAGTATCTAGTATTATGCCAACACATTTTGGATCTTCATAAGAATGCTTTATATTCGGTTAAGATATTTATTTAAAAAGAGAAAGTTGACTATTTTTGTTCTGTAATCTGTATTTTTTACATTTTCTTTTTGGAACATGTCATTTAGTCGCCATTTAATTTTTTTTGAACCTATTGTTCGTCCTTTTCCTAGTCTCAATAATCATTTTTCAATTTTCGTAACTACAATTTACAATTTTACAGTTCTCAAAACCAAGTGTAGACGATTATCTTGGTTTAAAAATAATATTGCCAGCTGATCAAGGACGTTAAATCAGGATTATGGTTTTTTTTGTTACATGATCCCGAGTTGTAACCTCCATCTGCTAAAGCAAAATTGGAAAATGATTTTTTTTTTGGTTGATCATGTTTTGGAGCCTGCTTAAAAGTTATAGGGGTGCACTACAACACTTGTGTTTGTCATTAGTTGTCAAATAACTTCTAACAAAGATAATTTAAAAGTGAAGTTTTTTGGCTTTTATATATACTTCTATGTCCCATGAGAATCTGACATTCCTTTTTATTAAATTTCTTGAAATGGAAAGATGTTTGAAGTGCATTTATGCGTATATTAATGGTTCTTTCTCCTGTAAGAACACCCATCTTGATAGCTCTGGGAACATGTTCCTTATTAGTTTTGGTAATGGTTGATGTGTTGGTGATGATGATGATGATGATGGTGAGCGCTGTGATTCATCTGAGGATCATGTAGGTGGTGATGATCGCCGTGATGGTGGTGATCATCATAGTGTTGGTAGTCAACTTCGTTCTTTTCGTTTTGCATGGAACCGGTTGCCATCTGATCATCATGCCATCCTCTAGATGTGTTCCTGGTTATTTCCAGCAAAGAGTTCCTCACATGTTCAGCTGGCACCATCTCGCTATCTGTTTTCTGTAACATGGAGACCAGAAAAAGAAAAGAAGCATATAGTTTCAGCATGTTCTCTTTTGTTTCTTCATTCGGCAGATTCTGTAGATCATACCTCGACTTTAAAGACATTAGAGACAAGACTGAGGAAGCGAGTGGTGTTAGCATTTGTAACCTCAAGTCCCAAAGAATCAAGTGCCTCCATCAGCCTTGTGAAGCCTCCTGGTTTGTATTCACAAATCACCTTTACGAAAAACTCTCTGCCATCTAACTGAGCCACGTCCACCTGCGGCTGATACCATTAAAATGAGGTGTTAATAGCCTTTCAATACAGAAGCTGAGAGTTTTAGGTTCTATCTTATTATCCTCTAACCTCCATTTCTTGTCCTTTATCATTGGCATTCTCAAGATCAACATCTTGTTTCAGGTTAGGAACATTAGAGTTACACGAAAGCCCCGGGTGAAACCCAGTGACTACTGTCCCGTTCAGGCTCATCCCTACTTGCTGCCTATTAGATCCATCTTCAGTCTCTGAGTTCTCTTCAAGCTCGTCTTGAAGCTCCTTTGCCTCATTCTGCAACTCCTTAACGTAGTTGATCGCGTCACCAAGAATCGATGCCCTATCCAACTTCCATGCCACAAAGAAACTAGTTTCAGATAAAGAAACAAAACTAAAACCGCGGATACACATATATATACCTTGGTTATCCTAGGAACAAGAGACCGAAGAGCGTAAAGCCTATCGTTTAGCTTCTTCCTCCTCCTCCTCTCAGCCAACAGGTTCTTAGCTTGAGAATGTTTTCCTGTCTTCTTCTTGTACTTTGGATCATCTTCATCATCAATCTGGTCGCTACAATCCGAACCAGTATCCAACCTTCCGTTCTCGTTCATTTCCTTATCATTACCAACTTGTTGTTCGTTCACAAGCAAGCTAGGCTCGCCCATCACCGACATCCCATCTTCTGTGCTAAATGGGTTCATGCCCATCATCTCCTTGCTACCATTCTCCGGGAGATATCCCAAGTCTTGGTGATGATGATAATCACTCTTCACCTTCAACTGCTGCTGTGCATCATACTCACTCATCTGAGGCAAGAAATTGAGCCGCATTTGATCGGTAGAGATGTCGTAAGGCGATGTGAGATTCATCATTTCTTCATCCTTTGAACCCTTTTGATGGATGTCACCAGATATCATCCCATATGGCTTCGACTCCACCTCTTCTGCTACCATCATGTTGATCGTTACCGTTTCATCCATCAACATGTTGCAATTCCCCATTACAAAGTCCACCACGTTCTGATCTTCAGCAACCTATACATCCGTACCCAAATCATCACGAACAAGTACAGTTTTTAACCAAAACTTGTCATAGCTAAGACACGATAAACATACATGTCTGGTCGCAAAGAGCTCCACTAATCCTCCCGGTATAGGAATCAAAACCCTGGTACAGATCGTTTCCTGGATTTCACAAATACTAAAAATATTGATTAAGAGTTCTTGTTCATGTGATTGAAATGATATTAAACGGATAAAATACCTGCATGAAACCGGGTTCTGAGCTCTCACTCAACCAACCGGTCTGGTTAGTCAGAAGAGTCTCTGCATATATCCTACAACAAAGTCCATGCTTCCATCTCTAGATGTATCATATGAAATAGTATATTTAAGCGCGTGCCAAGTGTATATAATTATACCCGGAATCAAGAGGGATGGAAGAAGGAAGATGGGCAAGAAAATCACAAGATCTGGTTCGAGGATGATGAAACATAACATCCCTACAACCTTCGAAGCTAAACCCTTCAGTTCCATTTTCCTCTATGAGTTGTGTCCCACCACAACAACATCCCATCCACTTCACAAACCTGTCTCCTCCCAAACCGAAAAAGCAGTAATGTGACGAAAGAGGAAAGATAAGAGAGATAAATTCTTTATAACTTTATTGTACTAAAATAATCAAATAAGACCTTTGGTCTTCGTTTAGTCTCCAAAGAACACAATAGTCCCAAGCTCTTGCACCCACAAGAGGCCTTAGTTTCTCCAACAAGTTTTGCATACTACTACTCTCCATTCTCTCACAATGTCTACACCACAATAAGAAAAAAAAAAACTTCCAAAAAATGGACAAGTTTCCTTCAAACTCTAACCAATATAGTGCTAATTTTTTTAATGGTTTTGTTCGTTAACAAAGGAGAAATTTGAGATGACATAAGAAATTTAAAAGACAAAACGTATCATTTACATGATTTAAAACTAATTAATGAGAGAGCTCAAATATCATGAAAAGAAATAAGCTAACAAGAACTTACACAAGATTCTTGGAAGGAAAGATTCCTCAAAAATCTTGTGACTGCTGAAACTTGACAAGATAAAGCAAGAACAGTTAAGTAAGAAGACAAGAGACTGCAAGAAAGAAGAAGACTTTTTCAAAAAAAAAAGAAAGAAAGAAGAAGAAACAATAGAAGCTAACTACATACATACATGGTTGTGCTTTCTGTGTAAAATAACGTCACCAACAACTTAGATTTATATATATGTGTGAAAATAGCTGTGTATAGTTTTCTTTCTTTCTCTCTTAGGAGAGATTGAATGTGGCTTTGGTAGGTAAAGTGCAAGACATGCATGACGATCATGTATATATGAGTCTACGTATATATATGAGATATAAATAAAATAAATATATTAAAAAGAATTAGAATGATGAAAGGCGAAGATTGCATGAGCTAAGGTAACGTGTAAAACCCTAACTACCTTTGTTGAGAGCTTCTCGTAGTTCCGTTTAGGTTATGCATTCTTCTTTCGGTGCCTCAACTACTATTTCTCCTTTTTCTATTAGAACAGGTTTAAACATGTTGTAGTCCCGTTCGAAACCATTGATTACCTGTAAACACTTCTTACTCACTGGGAAAACGAGTCATGTACTTACAATAAATATACTCTTTCCGTTTTGAATTAGATGTCATTTTAGAGCAAAATTTTTATTTCAAAATAAATGTTATTTTATGATTTCAATTTAAAATTTATTGACTTTTTATTTTAAACTATTTTTCTATTGGTTGAAATCAGTTATGTGTATTGGTAATGATATTTTTATTTAGTAAATATACAAACTTAAATGTTTTATTAATCTGTGTGTCTCGAACCACAAGTAAAATAAAACGGAGGAAGTATTTAATATCCATGTATTAGTTGTACGAATATATTTTTCTATGTAATCATTAACTGCCAGAAATGAAAAGAAATAGTCAAACGTTGAAGAACAAATGATAGTTTTCATTTGCTTGAACTGTTGAATAATTTGATCCTAATTATGCAGAATCAATGGCTAGCTGATAAATAAATACACTTATAACACTTCAGTATTAAATATGCAGATTGCAAACATTTGAGGAATAAAAACTAATTTTTCCGTTATGTCCATATAAGTTTTTAAGTCAAGAACACCATATATTTTCTAAAAATCCAAGTTAAGAAGTTGTCTCAAGTTGGACATATGACAAATATGAGAGATGAAAATTTAAGTCCCACACTAAAAGTTAGACAACATAGATTATAATACATAAAAAAATCTAATTCTAATTATTACGAGATATTTTGAAAAGAACATAAAAAAATAAATCCATGCAGATTTATATATTTCTTAAATTCAAAGTGGACAATATCATACCAATCAGACTATAAATAGCTGGACATGAACTTCTACAAATTTCAATAATTGGTATCAGAGTGGTTTGACGAAGATCTATAACAAAACACCATTCGAGTAGCAATGAGACCCTTCAAAATGGAAGATGAGATTTGTGATAGAAACTAGTCAGGAGATCATAGAACCCATGATGTTGTAAGAAAAAAAGCATCCTCAATTCGCTGTAGAAAAAGACACGAAATAAATGTAGTCCCTTAGTTTGAGAAGAAGAATAAGAGATATCAATCTAAGCCCCACATCGGAAGTTAGATAAATGAGAGTCTAATATATAAAGAGAAGTCCAACTCTAATTAGTACGAAACATGATGTTGTAGGAAAGGAAGCATCCTCCATTCGCTGGAGGAAAAAATACGAGATAAATGTGGTTTCTTAATTTGAAGGGGAGAATAAGAGATTTCAGTCTAAGTCTCACATCAGAAGTTAGACAAAAGAGAATCTAATATATAAAGAGAAGTCCAATTCTAATTAGTACGAGGACTTCTGGGAAGGACACCAAAAAGTAAATCCATTTGGTTTTATCTATTGCAATAAAGAGTTGGACATGAGCTTATACAAATTCCACATAATATACGATATGATTAGGACATTAAGTTATTATTAGCTACAAAGCAAAACGTCATGGGTCATAGAGAGGAGAATATCAATGTGAAGAAAATTAAGGAAATATGCGAACTGAGTTAAGCTCTAATGGAGGCCAATTTCAAACATTGAAATTCAACCAACACTTGGAGAAAAATCATTTAGGGTACACCACGAAGAAGAACCATCCCCAAAGGGTTCACCATGAAGAAGATTGTAACGCCTTGATTCTCCACGGTTAATGGACCATTCACACCCGTTTTCTCGGCCTGCGGGTTCCATCCCGTTCCAACGACCGGTCCATTAATTTTTCTAAGGCTCGAAATCACTATTTATTTATCCTGGAATCACCACATGACATTTTTTCGTGTTTTTGTCTCATTCGCACGCTATCGCGAATTACTTTCCGATAGATCACTCATCCTTCCACTACTCCAGCTCAAGCACGCGTAACTCTGAAGTGCTAAACAGACGTGTGACGGAAAATGTAAGTCAACTTTGGTAACATAGGTAGACAAATCAATTCTCTTAAACCTTTCTATATATCACAATTCGGGATGTTACAATTCACCCCCCCCCCCCCCCCCCTTCACCCCCCCCCCCCCCCCCCCCGCTCTCAAAGTACGCAACGCCCTCGTTTCGCACCACGAGAGGTCTCAAGACGCTTCTCGGGTCAGAACCGAGATGGCTAACCAGCTCTGATACCACTTGTAACACCTTGACTGTCTACGGATAATGGGTCACCCATGCCCGCTTTCTTGGTCCGTGGAACCCATTCCGTTCCAACCATCGGTCCATTAATTTTTCCAAGGGTCGAAATCATTGTTTACTGACCATTCAATTACCACATGATATTTTTCGTGCTTTACTTTACTTGCACGGTATCGCGAATCACTTCACAATAGGGAACCCATCCTTCTACTACTTCAGCTCAAGTATGTTTAACTCTTATGTTCTAAACGGATGTGTAACAGAAAAGATAAGTCAACTTTGGTGATATAGATAGCTAAAATCAATTTTCTTAAGCATTTCCATATATCATAACCCCAGATGTTAGAAATATATCGAAGATACAATCCAGCAGAGGTTAATATACCCCATGGAGACGCACGATCACTCTTTGAAGCAATACGACCAAACCATCATGTTTACCCTCGAACATAGTGTTTGTAGAAATTTGCTTTAGCTAATTTGATTTTCACTTTTTTATAATGCGCTCTACGTTAAATACTTCAATGTACTCTTTTATGTACACATTAATGTACTGCTCTATTTTATTATCTTTTTTTTGTAATGTCCTATTTGGATGTTTCTTTGACTTAAAAATTTATATGGATCATAACAGAAAATATATATTTTTTTCAAGTATTTGCAATCAGTATATTGTTAAAATAGGTGGACATTGTTACTTTCTGCTTTTTTTTTAATGATTGACTATTTAATTCATAATTTTGTGCAATTGATTAGTTAGAGAATAAATCTACACAAGCAATACTTATGTATTAAAAATACCGACAATATATACTTGATGAATTAAAAGCTTATTTTCTTCTTACTCCTTATGTTATTTTATGTTTTCTCTTCTTTGTTAATTTTATTATTGTACTTAATTAGTTTTATTTTTCTCAAAAATCTCTAACACAGGTTAAACAGTGTAAGCAGGATCGGCTCTTAAATTTTGAGGATCATAAACATTTTAAAATAAATTTTAATAATAAACTAGATTATGGACCCGCGCGCCCGCGCGGGTGTAAGTTAGCAGAAAATATATGTTAACATTTTTTTTTTAATATATGGACTACTGTTTTGGTTTTTGGGATGATGTATTTTGTTAACTTTGTTTAGTGCCGAATTAAAAAATATGATGTTTTAGAGGTATTAATTTTATTTTGTAATGTATACATTAATTTGTTATTAATATCTGAGTATTATGAAAATAGAGTGGTTGTATATTTATGTATTGTAAGCATTTTATTGTTTTAATAGATTTTAAAATCACTTGAATTATATAGTTTTTAAACATTAATAATAAAAAGTATTTGAAAGTGAGAATAAATATATTTGTGCACAAAAAAATAGATTTCTAAATGGGCCAGATTGTGATAATAATATGAATGATTTATCAAATTTGAAATAGAGAAACATGGCCCATCTTAATTCTGCAGGAAGCCCAAATTTTTTTTTCCGGGAAAAAAAAACAGAAAACATTGAAGATATCGACGATTTTTCAGTTTCCAACTGAAACAACTCTTCGTCTCTCATCTTTGTTTCTGGAAGTGTCGTATCTTCGTGTTGCTGTCCTCATCAATCGCTTTGTCGAAAAAAGTCGATTTACTGAAGCATGATTGAAGATAGATCGATTAATAACTCCATCCGAATTTGGCTTCCAGGTTAGAGATTTTTTAATAGTTTTTTTTTCTTTTTCAATATCAGTCGCAAGGTCATCGAGTTGTTTTTCTGAGTTATAACGCGGGTTTAATCAATCTCAGGTTTGGATAAGCAAGACCATAAACCGGATAGATAGATCCTGTCTCTTGTTTACTCATGAAATAGAAACATCGTAGAAGCTCTGTTTTGAATCCAGCTTGGGATTGTTATTGTTCAGGAGTCGCTGGATCTGAGAAATTTATTCAGGTCAAGGTAATTTCTGTTTCAATCAAACCGTCTTTCATTATCTCTGCACGTCTGATGAAAATTCATTATCTTAGACCAATTTCTCAACCCAATCTCTTGTCTTCAGTAGACAGTGATGGGTTTCTTCCCGACAAAGCTTTGGAGTTGAATGATGAAGCTGGATATCGGGTTATGGTACGTCATGCGGTGGTTTGTGTTGTGAATGTTTCTTGCATTATCAGAGAACTGTCACTATATATATATATATATATATATATATATATATATTGGAGCTGAGTGATTGAGAATTGAAATTTTGGTTTTGTTTAGGTCCCTGAGGAAACTCGAGAACTTGAAAGGCAACTCAGACAGGTCAGTAAGGAGAAGAATGAAGCTGTAAGAGGCCAAGACTTTGAGAAGGTATCGTCTTAGAGTTTTTTTTAATGTAGATCAAATCCAATATTACTGTTTTTACAATTCACTGAGTTTCTTCTCAGTGACAGGCACCGTCACCGACAAATATAGGTTACAGCCGAGATAGCTGCTGTTTTAGCGACATGCAAAGAAGTGAACAAAGCTGAGACCAAAGCTGGCCAAGAAGGAGGAAGTCGTGAAAGCCATTAGCAGAGCCATCAGACGTGCACATGTTGGTGTCAACTTTTGCGAACAGCCCCATAGCAAGTTTCATCTTCTCAGAGGAAGCAATTACCCGTCTCGACGTGAGTGAGTTCATGGAACGTCAGGATATTTTAAAAGGTCAACAAAGATACACGGAAGGTGGTCAGCTCGGGAGGGCTACTTGGACTTTTCTGCACACTCTTGCTGCGCAGGTTGAGTTTTACACTCTCTTTACTCAGCACTAAACACTCTCTTTACTTTCTTTCGAGTTAAAAGATAGGTGATAGTGTTTTATGGTTCACTTTAGGTTGCCCTCTGTTAAGTAATTTACAGTGATATAGAGACCACATCAGAAGTTTCTTTCATGTCATCAGTATCCAGAAAGACAAAACAGGGAGCAAAAGAAGGATGTTTAAGAACTGGTACAACTCTTCCTACTCTATCTAATTTATAGATGTCAGTTTATTAGATCGATTTTTGTTATAGTTTACATATTATTGTACTAACACTTTAAAACGTATTGTAAGGTTTATGGAGGTGGAGTAACCGAAGTACCAGTAACCAATCTGGAGAAAAACACAACAACTTACGGGACAAAGCACTTCTAATACGGTTAGTGTTATTCTAATCTATTATAACTCTTTCCTAAACTGAAAGTAAAGTAGGACAGTGTAGAATATGTTATTAGATTGACGAACCCCGGATTTAGTATAGGAATTTCATATTTACTTGCCTCAGTGATGCATATAGGAGTTTATGATATATAGTGATAGTCTTATAGGGTGGTGGTAGTTATGTAGAAATCCAGTGAATAGCAAAGTTTTATTTCGATTAGTTATTGGAAATAAAAAAACAAATGTTCTTAGTATCTGAGGAAATAAAATTTCTGACCAGCATAAATTCTTGAACGACAATTTCCATCGAACCCATCTTTTGACATCTGCAAATATCAAAAGTTTAAATTTAATTAAAAGCTCAAAATTAGACAGCAAACATAAACCATAGCATATTTCAAATTCTCAAAAACACATACCTTATGATCTAAAATGTTAAAGGTTGTTGAAAACTTGTTTGAAAACTACATTCATAGTTTTTTTCTGAGGTTTGCCATTTTCATCAAGTATCAAAATTTTTAAACCTTTTTTCGAAGTGACTCTAGATACAGCAACATATAGCTGACCATGAGAAAAGACAGGTCTTGGTAGATAAAGACCAACTTTAGATAGTGACTGCCCTTGGCTTTTGTTGATTGTTATTGCAAAAGCCACAGCTAGAGGTAGTTGCCTTCTGCGCATTTTGAAAGGCAATCTGGTGTCTGATGGAGTTATCAACAATCTAGGGATATCAACTGTTTCACCAACTCGTTCCCCTGTTAAAATCTTTGCTGTAACCATGAAATCCATTAGCTGAGTGATCTGCAGCCTCGTCCCATTCATCAAGCCATCAGAAGGCGCTATGTTTCTCAGAATCATAACCGGACAACCTACCTTTAGTCTAAGAGAATGATTTGGTAAACCAGAAACCTTAATCGTATTCAGGAAATCAGGACTTAGAGCTTCGTTGTTAACAGAACTTGTATCAGTGGGATCAATGCTATCGGCACTGTTATAAATTTTCTCCTCACCTGAAAGCAAGTAACAAATTTAGGTCAATATGATACACACATATTAAAAGCAACATTAAAACAAAATATAAAAGAAAGTTACCATCTAACTGATCGAGCATATACTCATTTACTCTGTTAACATCCTCGTTAGTTGGACATAGGATAGCTCTCTCCTGAAAAAACTTGGGGTCTTTGTGTTCATGCAATGAATTTGAATCTCCATATATCTCCTCGCTGATTGCTTGTATAGGATCATTAGATTCCGTAATCAAAAACTCAGAGGGGATTTCAATCTCTGCCTCACCATCATTAGGCTCAGAAATTTTTCCATCACCGACCTTTAATATCCACTCTGAAAATTCCTGTAGATCCCTTGACTCTTCTATTGACAATCCGGCTGATAGCAATCTCATATTCTTGGTGAGCTTGAGCACTTGGCAGTGCTCCCAAAGATACGATGAGTTGAGTGAGGCCATCACAATTTCAGCTCGGCCAGCTCCATTTATAACAGGCAACACCTGTCTAAAATCACCACCAAAAACAATAACCTTTCCACCAAAGGGCTGTGTGTCGTGCTTCCCCACAATATCAGATAAACTTCTATCCAAAGCTTCAAAACAATGCTTGCTCATCATAGGCGCTTCATCCCATATAATAAGTGAAGATGCTTTCACTAAATTTGCTTGATCAGATCCAGGCTTCATAGTGCATGATGAAAACTCGTCTGGATTAAGGGGAATACCGAATCTGGAATGAGCTGTCCGACCCCCTTGCAACAACAACGATGCAATGCCACTGGAAGCAACGTTTAGGACAATATCTCCCCGGGATCTGATAGCTGCAGAAAGCAATTTCCAGAGGAATGTTTTTCCAGTCCCACCAAAACCGCTAACAAAAAACATTCCACCATCTCTTTTATTAACTGCCGAAAGAATGTGGTCATATATGTTCCTTTGCTCGCAGGTCATCTTTGAAATATCTCTATCCAGAGTTTCTAACAAAGATGAACGGCAATAGCTGCGCTCGTCTGACACCAAGACATTATCATCGTGACTGCTTAAGACTGGCAATTTCGGCATAGTTGTGAATCTTGTTAAAGAAGTACCATTACGCTTCAAAACTTTCTCTATCTCGAGCAAAGCATACTTCTTTTTATCATCATCACTCAGCAATAAACCTACAATAAAAACAAAAAGAAAAGGCGTGTCAAGTAACTTATAATTCACAACATATTAACCACGTATTATGAAACAATCTGTGCCAAAATCAAAAGCTAACCTGGTCTATTTAAGTCTCTTCTCCTGTTATACTCTATATCTTCAGATAAAAACTGCCAAGTGCTTTCCCATACAGTCTCTGGTTTCGATAAAGTGTTACTCATAAGCATCATAACGAACACTTTCCTTAGCTCACTTGCTGTGCTTTCAAAACTTCTTCTTATAATGTCATCAATGTACTCCTGATCATCATCTAATAACCCACGAGCATAACATGCTGCTTTGTAGCTCGGATACAGAACATTCTCATAAGTCTTAATGTCCTCATAACTGGTGGGTCCTTTGACAACATTCAACAATACACGCAAGAAATATGCATCTTCCTGCGATCTAGGAGCATAAGTAATCCTTCCTAGAGCAAAACCTCGTTTCCTTCTATTCCACATCTTTGACTTTTTGTTGTAAGTAAAGAAGTTTGGAATCTGAGCATAGGTCAATGTTCTTGCAAGCTCGTCGATTTTACACAACTCAAACCAAGCTAAAAACATGGTATTTTTAATGAGCTTGCGACTGACGACTGCTTTCAATTTATCTTTCCCTCTGAACGTAACCAGTTGCTTATCGGGGAGGTGGAAACTAAGCTTCTCAACAGGAGTTGAACGATAGTGAATGGGAAATTTGAAAACCCTCCACGTGCCTTCACATGTGGAGACATACCTGCAAGATCAAATTGAAGGTGATGTAAATCGCAGGAAAACAAAATAAATTTGGATAATGCAACTGTCTGTGATGTTAATATACCTGCAATCGAAGAATTCCTTAAGTTCATTCCTTTTTTTTTCCATCTTCTCCTTAGTAAGCTCGACATCTCCTAACTCACTTGCAACAATATTGTCTGGGGGTTCCACGGCAACCGTGACACGATCCTGTCCTTTATTAATGTATTTGAATAAATACTTAATAGACCCAACTTGGTTGCACCACTCAACGTTAATATGAGCTCTGAAAAGAAGAGATAATTTCCTGTTATAAGGAATGACATATCGATTGTCACACTTCACCCCATTCTTCAAAACAAAGTGTTCTGACTCTTGACGCCTTCTGTAAACAGGAAATCCTTCACTATTAATAGTGGTCTTCTCAGCAAATGGTTTAGGATATGACTTAGAGCAACGTCTATTCTCCATACATGGTGATTTCATATTAGCTGGTCCACATGGTCCATGAATCATCATATCTTTAATCACCTCATAAAGCTCGGGTTCATCTTTTTTATTAGGAATCTCTGCCGAAATGATATTATCAATATCGTCTGTTGTAGGAAGCTTAATTTTCTTCATGAATAAGAGAATGTGAGCATGTGGTAAACCACGTTTCTGGAACTCAATGGTGTACATAGCTGTTTCAAAGGGAAAAAAATTAATGAAAATCATAGATACAAAAGTTAAAGATAATCAGCAACTTTAAACCAAAATTTAATCCAATCCTGAACTTACCAGATCGTGTCTGTCCCAAAATATTCTTCTTGGTTAATTGATCCATCAATGAATCAAGTTTGATCTTGAAAATCCTACAAATAATGTCTGATCTGTCTTCAGCCTTTAGCTTCCTTGCCTTAACATACCTTGTGATCTCTGGCCATTTGGGATTACATGTAAAAGTGATGAACAGATCTGGGAATCCAAAATGCTTACATATTGTCATAGCATCCAAGTAATTGTTCCTCATATATCTTGGACTTCCGACAAATGAAGCTGGTAATGTGAACTCTGATCCTTGGTCACTCATATCCACTTTCCCTGCATTCTCAGACTCTTTAATTGAATCATAGCTATCTGATCGCAAGGAAGGTTGGTTTAACTTCAAATATCGCAGGCGATTAGACTCAATTGTCGTGAATGCATCCACCACAAACTGCTGAAATAGCCTTCTAGAATGTAGGAGAGAATGAGACTCATTCTTGCGTTCATGCATCCGAAAAGCAAAGAATTGCCTCATAGAGATATTAGGCTTCTTATGTTTCTTCGTCTTTTGTGTAACTCCTTTCTTAATACCGAGTCTGAAACCATCTTCTCCATATGTAAACAAAAGAGGATACTGAAGCGCAAGATAGGCGGCATGAATCTCGTTTATTCTCAACAGTTTTCCTGATTTTTGTTGTAGAACAATATCCCTTCTGTCCATATCAAGATTAAAATCTCCAGGAATGAGCGCAGAAACCTCTGAGGCTGTGGGTGTGTCATATGTTCTTCCATCCTTTAACCTCTCACTAACAATCCTCATATGAAAAGAATTATCAGGATCTGTGTTAAAGCGATCCCTTGCTGATCTAAACTGCTTCACGTATGGATTGACTTCATTCAACATCTTCATCAATGCTTCAATAATATCATTCCTGAGTTGATCCTTCTTCTTCACGCTGAGTTTCTGTTTAGCAGAGCTGTAAAACATAAAAATAAGATCAATTGTTAAACAGAAAATGAAAAGGTCTGTTAAAGATGATTTCAAAACTCGGGTTTAAAAGCCATACGTGATCTTATTTTTCATTGTGGATACTTGTAAAAATAGTAATATACCTTAAACATTTAGCACGATTTTCGACTTCATTCTCTGTGTCAACTATGTATAGCTGTCCAAACTTTGGTTCGCCTCCATCAGGTGGTGATAAATTACCCAGTAAATGGTAATTTTCTCCTTGAAGCTGAAACATATCAGGGCCTGTACCTTTTTTCAAAGACCTCTCTACTTTACCACCAAGGGAAGTGAAGGAAAACACCATATTATAAGGTCTTATATGTTTCTGGAAATGTCTACTTCTTGGATCATCTCCTTCCAAAAGCTTTTTAAGAACTGGTGGTGGTTCTTTCAAAAAAGGTAATTGCACTTGACCTTCCATACAACAGAGTGAAAAAGTAGGATTCTTTGCATTTCTCCGTTTGTTTAGGCGTTCTCCATACCACATGATAGCACCACAATGAGAACATTTGTAGTCAGGATCACCTTCATCTAAATAGTCTGGAAAATTAGAAAAAAAAAGAGGAATGTAAATAAGAAAAAAATTGTAAACTATAAATAAGAAATTTATTTCGTGATTCATATTAAATAACACACGAAATTGATACCATTTTCATCCAAATATTTCTTCTTAGCTGAATTAGGCGCCATTACAACTTCACATCGGGGTTCTGAGAGACTGTCCTTATTACTGTTTCTGTTTCTGTTCAGCTCAACCTCTGTTTCGAAATCCACAGTTTCATCAAAATCAGAATCCTCATCTTCTGTATCAGTATTCTCTAAAGAAGAACAATCAAAAACTTGTTCGTTATCTGCATCAATTAGCCCTGGAGAAATAAAAAAGAGTTAAATTTCCAAAATATTAAACTACAACATGTTAAAAAAAACTAATAAAAGGACTGACTACCTCCAAACAGATCAGTTCCAACTAAGCCATCATCTTCATCCAAGGTCTCGGACGATGCATTTAAGTTTGTTGAGGTTGCAATCCTTTTTTTTTTCCTCAGATGTGCTATATTAGTAATGTCTTTCAATACATTACATGAACTTTTTGATTGATGGCATCCTTTAGATTTCATAGCTTTGAAGCTCCTCTTTTGTAGATCCTCTGTTATGAAACCAATTTAGGTTGAAGTGAATATAAAAACATACAGATTAGACCAAATATTTAAGCCATAAACAGGGTAAAAGAACATACTCGACAATGAGGTTAAACAACTTCTGTCGAACTCTGGGGCGTCACTGACTTCGTCTATGATGGTATCGATACCTTAGAAAAAAAGAAAAAAAAAACATGTCAAATTTTCTAGCTTTACCACGATTATAGGTAATAACCAAGATTACATGAAACACTTACCAAGGACACGTCTTCTTTTATTTCTTGGTGTCTGAGGTGAATACTTGCTTATTTGTTCATGAGGTGGAATTGTATAGCTTAGAACAGGACGATTTTCAAGGGTTTCGAATAGTCTATAATAAATAGAACTTAATGGAATAGGCTGTTTTGAGATGGGAAGAGAATAACTCAGAGTCCTACGAAGATCATGCATATCATCTAATGGTGTGGTTATTTTTTTTTTCGCAGTGTCAAATCCGATTTTATCATCCTCTCTTTTCCGGTTCACCATTTGAGAGAGACGATGTAGAAGTGATGCTTCGGAAAGACTGAGCAAAAGGGGGAAGGATGAGATTGATTTTTCCTTGATTTGTTTGGAGGTAATGATTTATTTTCGGGTAGTAATTATTGAATGACAATATATGATTAGCTAAAATTTAGGAAAGTAGTTAATATTAGCGGGTCAATTTTAAAAAAATGATTTGAAAATTGATTAGATAATTTCAGTAATAAATGTCTGTCTTCATATGTTAATTAATAAATACACTTTAAATCCATCTAATTTAGTTAAAAAATTTACACTCCATGTAAATTGTGATATCATCATTGATATTATTATGAATCATTTTTGAGAATCTTTGCAGTCACGTTAAATATAAAAAATGGAGATGTGAGGAGAAGGAAGTTTATTGCACAGATTCGACCATGTCAAGTCAGGCTTAAACAGGTAACGTCTGTTATTAACTCATAACTACAATGTTATTTTAGGTCTCTAGTTAGGAGGAATGTAGTATATGAGTTGATTGGTTAGTTAGGCTTCCCCTTGACTTGTGTTTAAGACTGTTCAGATTAGTAATTAGGATATTTTCGATTTTAATAATAATGGAATAAAAAAAAACATCTTATTATTGGAATAGAACTTTAAAAAAGTAAAATCGAAAAACACTGCAAATAATGTATGAAAAATCAGAAAGTAGCATAACTCAAAAAACTTGAAATCATAACACGAAAAGGAACTTGGTGAAAACTCGTTGACATTAAGCTGTCTTTGTCATTTCCTGTTTGATCATCTTGGTGCACGGTTTCTTGGAAGTAGATGAATGGTCAAGAAGATCAGCATATTCTTCTTTGCGTTTTGAAAAGGGAGTTTTAGGATCTTCACTTGAAATCGAGTCCAACATCAACACCTAAAATGAGTAGGAGCAAACAAAATAAATTATCCTTGGAATACACGATTAAAGTTATAAACTTATAAATATAAAATCGGTTTGCAAATCTAATAAACTTACACCAGCAGATGACATGGTAGATGAAGATGTTCCAATGTCAGTAGTTGCAATAGAATTGGTCTCAATACTTAGAACTTTATCCCCAGAACAAACCTCTAATACCATGAAGGTATCTGATCCATTTGTGGTATTATCCGCGCATACTGAGACACCAAAACAGAAAGACTTCCCAATCAGACCAAGAATTGGTTCTGGTAGTATCTCTGGATCTTCAATCTATTACACATTTGAAACACTCTGTCAGATTTAGAAGAAGTATATTCACTTAAAAACATACAGATCAAACTTACTTCCGCATAGGAGCCATCCCATAGGTCTTCAGGCGAATGGCCAATGATAGAATGTGCAACTGAGCCTAGTAACATCAAATTACATGTCTCTGTGTCATCTTTGACAACCAGATGAAGCTTGAACCTAATGAGGAAAAAAAATAATTAAAATTCACTTCTTCTGAGCAAATAAATCTAAACAAAAAAAAAAAAACTTACTTAGGTCCCACATTAGTGATATTAGCATTACATACTTCACAACGAAACATTGGTTTGTCAAGTTTTGTAAGCTTCTCATAATCTATATTTGGGAGCTTGTTCACACGTTTCCTGTGACGGTTGCAGCCAATGTAAAACCATGCATAATCAGTGTCAATTTCTTCAATACTGCAAATGATCTTACAAATCTCCACCTACAAATGTATTTCAGTTGATATTAAAATTTAGTAATTGGCAAGGAAGCAATAAGGTATGCGTTTAAAACATGACAATAATAATAAACTGTAAAGTTTTCAACCTGACTCCCGTCTATGATTTCTGAAATGGACCTGATCTCAGCATCATTCCAGTCATAAGCTATGCGTTTACCATCCTTCTTTCCAATAGGTTTCTCAATAGGAGCAAGTTGTAAATGAGCATCAGATAGGCTACAAAAAAAATATAAATCATTAAGCATCATTGACGCAATAGTTTGTGTAAAAAATATAATGTGAAAATACAAATCACAAACCTTTCTGTCAACTCCAAAACTTCAGGTTCTGTTGGATTGAGATAGAGACGTGATGCACCAAAGGCGTTTGTGATTTGTGCCTCGCCTAGTTCATATTAAAATATAAATTTAAACCAAGCAGAATAAATAGTACAACAACCTTATGATGAATCAAGTTACCTCTGAAAAATTGGATCTTTGCAAACCTTAGCAAACAAACAATAGTTTGATCTTTAAACTCATCCACGAATGCTTCTATTTGCTCAGCATAACTTTCCCACAGACAACATGCAAGGTCGTTTCCCCTATATAATTAAAGGTTTGACATCACGATCTGTAAAGGAAAAAATATTTTATTGGAATGTCAAGTCAAAATAGAGGTAATGAGAACTTACTGAGAGTCAATTAACCTAAACTCGACCCTTTTCTTGTCTACACCTTGTGCTCTAACGGTTTGAACATTACCAAGCTCATGAACTCTACCTATCACATCTGAAAGAAAATCCAAATATATCAATTTTCGCCATATATAGTAAATACATCTTAGAAAATAAGAATAAGTAGAGAAAATATAGATAAATTAAATACCTATAAGGTAGGGAACCTCTTTACTTGTTGCCTTTTGAACGTCCTCATAATTGGCAGGAGAGAGGAAGAGACGATCATCCTTTAGATCAGAACCTCTTACCACAGTGTCATCAGCAATGGTCATCTTGTAGCGATGTCTGGTTGTTTTGAACTTGCCACCAGCTGGATTGAGTTGCATATTTTCAATAACTCCCCATTTTCCTTGAGATAGCTCACGTTGAACACGGTACATAAGGGTTTTTTTGCAAGAGGCCTGAATTTTATTTCCCTATGAATCATAAAAATGGTATTATTAGGTCATGTTCTAAAACCGTTAGGTGAGTATAATCGAGAAAACATATAGAAACTGACGACTTACCCATTGGTCTGCTAAAACCATCTCAAATGTATCACCAAAAGCAGTGTTCTGCCTCCAAGAATGTAAACACTTGACCTGAACTCGCCAGTTACTCTTAAAAGGGCGTAGTTTTGTGAGAGGATGAAAAGTAGTAAGAGTTGACATTTTGAGAGAGGCTTTTTGAATGATATGGTTGAGACGTAACTTTACCAAAGGTATATATAGGTATGTAAAATTAGGTTATCAATCTTGCAAATTACGCCGTCGGTAATTAGTTATTTCATTAGTTTTTATTAATTAGCATTATACAGCGAATATACTAACAGATTTTATTCCCAAATCTGTAAATTTGTTAGAAAGTTAACGTAATAAGAGGAAGATATGATTTAAAGGTATTTAGTTAGGCGTGATTTGCAAGTATTGTAATCCCAAAAAATATTCTTTAGGTAGTAATGTAAAAGATATGATATTGTATTTGTTAGGTTGATTGGGTATAATATATGAATCATTTGTGGAGGACAATCTAGTTTAGGAAAATCGTAAATATAGAAGATTTTATTCGGAATTTAATACAATTGGTTAAGAAGTATATTGTTATAAAATTTTTAAATATAGAAAATATGATATTTCGGTTTACATTAATTTATATGTTTGTAATTGATTGTTATGATTCTTCAGTGAACCGATGCAAACCGGAGGTATGACATCCTCAGAATTGGAGATTGGCAAAGAGGAAGGAAGGTAATATCACAAATTTATACAATGGTTGGTTTAGCAACGATTTGTAATTGAATGGTTTAGTAATATTGGAAAACTTAGTATTTTATAAATTAAAAACAATGATATGTAGGGAACCAATGATGTAGTGGTTTAGTGATAGGTTATGAATAATTTTAAAGTGGTTCAATGATTTAGCAATGGTTTATTAATTTTGGTTTCATAAGAAATGGGCTTCATCGATTTTAAAGGAAGCAGCCCACGGGTTTTTCAAATTTAAGACAAAACTCAGAGTTTTAGTATCAGTGGCACAAACTTGTAATTTTTGTGTAAAAGTCTGGGCTAAGTATATTTTGTACTCTTGTTTTAATAAATTAGATTGTACAATCAAAATATATTAAAACCTATTTATATTAGCTTTTAAAAACAAGGTAGGCTCAAGATCGTCGTTAAGTTGGAAGTTGTCACTGATTTTTTTATTTATTTTAGTTTAGGGGTAAATATGCTAGCTATCTCATATGACTTGAGAGATAAATTGTGCACAATAATTGCATGTACACATGCTCAATTAAATGAGCTGAAAATGACGTAGATCTATTATGAAAACAATTAATACTTAAGTTATCCATATCTATACACATTCTATTAAATGTATCACAAATTATTTACGTAAATATGTTTAATTTTAGTGGGGAAAAGCTGGGGCTGGCTTTGTCTCCTAATCAATATCCATAGACCCAACTGTCCAGCTTTTATGAAGCTGAAATTCAGATTATGTAACAAAACCACTCCCATTGTCTGACGTAAGTTTCTGCATCTTGACAACAACCTTCACATCATATACTGCGATTCTAAATGAATGGAATAAAAACTACTGCACCAAGAGAATTTGTATAGACAACAACCTTCACATCATATACTGGGACTCTACATTTATAAAAGTGTCAAGTTTGTGTAGTTTTAATAATTCAACCCTCTCCACTCTTGTCCAGTAGTTTATCAATGATTTAATGCTTAATTCCATTCCACATTTTTTTTTTTTGTAGATAATAGATTCAAAAGAATCAACATGATAGATATAATAAGAGCTGGATGTTTTTATTTTGTGTAACATATGTGAAGTTGCTTATTGTGAACTCGTATATTGCGGATACAAATGTTGGAGATGAATTGTTTCCCCAACCGCATGCTCAACAATATACATATCAGTAGCAGGTCTCCAAAGAAATGCATTTGATTTGATTGCAGTCTCCACCAATACTCTCACAGCAAGAGGGCCTAAGGGGATGTCATTGACAAAGTCCTCCGATTCAGATGAAATAATACGTCCTTCAGCAACGTTTTCATCCAAACCAGACCAATCGACTAATACACACTTAGGTTGTGCCCTTTGGTTAACACTCTACATGAAAAATATTATTTCAAACCATCTGAAGCTATAAAGCAAAAAACTAGCGTAAAAATGAACATAGATTACATAATCTTCCTCTTGCAGTAGCTGAGTTTTTCCCTATTTCAGCTTCCTGTATTCCAAAAAAACAAAATTTCAGATTCAGTACACTCAGTCTCCGAAAATTAAAGATATGTTTGATTATAGCTCACCTGTTTCTTAATTCTAGCAAGCTCAGATTGCAACTCACAGACTTTGCTCTCCAAATGATATTGCTTCTCTGCTATTTCTGCCATAAACTGTTTCTTCATTTGAAAACAAGCTAATTTCGTCTTCCCTATGTTTCTACCCATTGCCCTCAAATGACCAGGATGATCAGGTCCTAACAGAACTGTAAGCGGATCCACAGATGGATTTGTTGAATTGCTATGACTAGCAGTATCAACCAGCTCAGCTGCCTTTTCTGGCAAAATAAAAACATGTTAATATGCTGCTAAAGAAGAAATACAATTTGAAGCAAAAAATTGAACAACTGACAAACTTCTCAGCTGATACGGTATTGACTGGTGTACCATCCTTTTTTGTGTGCGACCTGACCCACACCTTTAGCCTATTAACTTTAGAAGGATCTTCACACTCTTTTTTCTGATGCAAACAACAAAAACTATTAATATGAAAAAAGTTTAGTGATCAAGTACATAGTTAAGGGAAAGCATAGCACCATATCTTCAGCCAGCCTAACCATTCCTCTACGGCTACAAGTGTGGGGTATTTGTTTGCTCCTCCTCTCCTTGTATGAATCACTGACAACCTAGAAGACATATATATAGTGATTATTATGCTTTCAATTCAGAAACTGAAATACATTTCGTATCTTTACCTTAAAGGCTGAGCTAGTTTTGCACTTCACAAATTTACGCCATTCTACAGGATTAACATTCTTTGGTCTCAGATTCATCCTTTGTTGGTTAATAGCTTTACTCTTTATCTGCGTGACTAGTCTCGATTTGAGGCTCTCCATAAGCATCTCATCTGCCTCAGCACAACACTTTTTTGGTAATCTTCATCAAGCTCGAATCTTGCCTACAGTCACATACATAGAAACCAATATTATATAATTGAATCAACTCAGAATTGTGATGTACATAATATTACCTGAATAGATTTCCATAGAACTGTTTTTACTTCTTCACTGACTTTCCTCCAATCTTCAACTGTGACAGGTGCATGTTCCCGCACTAAAGGACCTAAGTATGAAGACAATTTCACTGATCCATGACCAACAGGTTCTCCCATATCATTAAAATCAACTCTTTCCCGAACATTTGGATCTTTTGAGATGTGCTTCATCTTTGTTGGTCCTCTATGCTTTTGCTTCTTAAGTTGAGATGGATCATTATCTTCATTCAGTTCCAACTCACCTTCTACTTCTTCTTGCGCGTCTACCTTTTCAGGCTCTTCCTGATCAGACCTTGCAGTTTCATCTCCTTTTTCAGGCTCTTCCTCATCAGACCTTGCAGTTTCATCTCCTTTTTCAGACTCTTCCTGATCAGACCTTGCAGTTTCATCTCCTTTTTCAGGCTCTTTCTCATCAGGTTGTTCGGACTATGGTGTAGGTGCATTCTCTTCAGGGAGTGGTTGGTCATACATTGTACACACAAATTCCACTTCGTCATCTTGCTTCTTACTTGGCTTCCTTGTTGCTTTCTTTGTTACTTTTTTGTGACCTTCTTTGTGACCTTGTTCATATCTTTAGTCGTATCTCTCTTAGGGCGGCCCATATTAATTCACCTGAAACAAATAACACTTTCATTAGTACACATACTGAACAAAAAACATAGAAAGCCAAACACACAGCAGAGAACACACAATGGACACACAAAAAATTCATCCTAAAGGCAAACACACAGCAGCGAACACATAATGGACAAAAAACATAATGGGATGAAGTCAATCACACATATATGCCTTCACAATCAGCTCGGGCATTATGGCTTCATCTATTTCAACTTCCATATCAACAGCTGAAGGCAAAGGTCCAATATCTGCAGTAACTTCTTCTTCTTGGTCGCTGTATCTTCTTAATGGACCCCTTAGAACAACATACCAACTTGAGGTATCATCTTCTCTACAATAAAAGACTTGTTTCGCCTGAGAAGCTAAGATGTATGGATCCCTACTGAATGAAACTTGAGATTGATTCAAGTTAACAAGTGTGTACCCATCTTCTTCCCTGACTCCATTACCTCTTACTGCCCATTGGCACCGAAAAAGAGGGACATAAAACACATTGTAGTCGAGTAAGATTATTTCTGTTACTCTTCCATAGTATGTCACCAGATCCGCAACCTGTGATGTATCTTTCGCACTAGCTCTACACATCTCAGTTGCCTCATAAAAAACCCCACTATTCTGGCTTTGCCTATGAACGGAGTGTGTGTGAAACCGCTGTCCATTCACAATGTATCCTGTATAGGACCTTGCACAACTTTGTGGTCCATATGCTAGCCATTTTAGTGTTTCGTCATGTCTCTATGAAGTAATAGGTATCTGACATTGAGGTTTGAAGATAGTTAGGCACTTTCATAGAAACTTAACACATAGGAAAAATTAGATGCTTGCCTGTTCTTTTAACCAAGATACAAAATTTGTGGTATGTGTACTCCACAGAAACATTGCATCACGTCTACATCTGGCATTGGTATCTTGAAGATATTGCAGGTGCATGCTAAGAAAAAGAAAACTCTGTATCAGTACTATTTATGATTTCATAGATGACAAGTGAAAAAGTATCAGTCCACTTACACAACATAGGGGTCAACCACAAACGTATTCTGAATGACAGCGAGGTGGGCAATTATCTTCTCTGTTTCAGACAGATTAACTGAAGTGGCTGCCGATATTGGTCGTCCCTCTAGGATTAACTGGCTCTCATAATCAGTATTCCTATCTATTTTTTCCTCTACACTTGTTGTCTTCTTAAGAAACTCACTACAAAACCGCATGCACTCTTCTGCTAGGTATGACTCAGCAATACATCCTTCTGGCCTCGCGGTGTTTCTAACATATTCTTTCAGTACTTTCATGTACCTACAGACATTAAAAAAAACTTTTTGTAATGCACTTTCAGGAACAAGACACTTAGATATGATATTGACTAGAAGTTACCTCTCGAATGGATACATCCACCGGAAGTGGACTGGACCACAAAGTCTTGCTTCCCTTCATAGATGAACTGTCAGATGAACCATTATGTCAAAGAAACTTGGAGGAAAGAATCTCTCAAACATGCAGAGAGTTTCTACAATTTCAGTTTCCATTACTGAAATCTGCTCAACATCAATTACACGCTGACATAGGCGGTTGAAGAATGCACACATGCGTAGTATTGCTAATCTATGGCCTTTTGGTAATAAACCTCTGATGGCAACCGGGAGTAATTGCTGCATCAGAACATGATAGTCGTGTGTTTTGAGTCCTGATACCTTGCAATCTTCTAATGAAACGCCCCTTGATATATTTGAGCAATATCCATCAGGTCCTTTGAAATCAAAAAGACGCTTACAGAAGACTTTCTTTTCAGACTTTGACAACGACCAAGGTGCTGCTGGCAGGTACGTTCTTTTTCCTTTGATGCTGGGGTGAAGATCCTTCCTAATTCCAAGATGTTCCAGATCTTTACGAGTATTGAGTCCATCTTTTGATTTCCCGCAGTGCAGTAATGTGGAAACAATGCTATTTCCAACATTTCGCTCTATATGCATAACGTCCAAGTTATGCCTTACGGGCAGGTCCTATTAAAATCATAAACAAACAAAAAAAGTTAGAGAAAGCTTTTTTTTTATATATATTGAAAAGGCTGAATGTAAACTGTTAAATATAACACATACCTCCCAATATGGCAGTTCAAAAAATATTGATATTTTCTTCCATCTAGATAACTCCTCAACATCAACTTCATCTTCTTCATCTGCCTCTGATTCACTGGAAACATCTTCCACAGTTTTTTCTTCATCAACAATGGCGGTCCTTTTTCTCTTCATCCCAGATTTTTTTCCATTCCCAAAATTATTGACATAGTTTTCAGATTATTGGATATGTCATGATCCGACAGTATCCTAGACTTTCTTCCATGTTCAACTTTTCTATCAAACCAAGTCTTCTTTATCCGATACCTATGCGTTGGTGGGAGACCTTTTCTATGGGACATGTAAACATGTTTCCTACAGAACTTCATCCACATACTATATGTGTCCTTCCCGCATACAGGGCAGCCCATTTTTTCCTTCACTTTGCAACCAGCTAGATTTCCATAGACTGAGAAATCATTAATCGTCCACAGAAGCATTGCCTTGAGAGTAAAAACAGATTTACTCACCACATCATATGTCGACTCTCCTAGGCTCCACAACTTGTTTAGATCCTCTATTAGAGGCTTTAAGTAGACATCAATGCTGTTACCAGGCTGCTGTGGACCAGGAATGAGCAAGGTGAGCATGATATTCTCCTTCTTCATACACAAATTTGGAGGCAGGTTATAGTTTACTAACAACACGACAACAACTATACTTACTGTTCTGCATGCTGAAAGGATTAAATCCATCAGTAGATAATTCCAGTCGAATATTCCTCTCCTCAGCAGCAAATAAAGGATATTTGTCATCCATTTGTTTCCATGTCACTGAATCTACATGGTGTCTGAGTTTTCCATCGGTGCTACGGTTACTAGCATGCCACCTTAAGTTTTTCGCCATTTCCTCAGACCTAAACATCCTCTGCAGCCTCGGAATAATTGGAAAGTACCTTAATACTTTCTGCGCGACCCCTTTCTTCACCTCACCAGTCTGCTTGTTTATCTTCCACCTTGAAGCCTTGCATTTGGGACAATTATCAAGCTTCTTCAACTTTCTTCTGAAGAGACAGCAATAGTTGACACATGCATGAATTTTTTCATAACCAATACCAAACGTCTTCAAGAATTTCTTCACATCGTACATTGATGAGTGAAGCACGTTCTCCTCAGGTAACATCTTCGGCAATGTCTCAAGTATATCATTGAAGCTCTTATCAGACCAGCCATTCTGAGTCTTCAATCTAAACAATGACACGATGGCAGAGAGCTTGCTATGGTTTGCACAGTTTGGATATAATGGTGTTTCGGCGTCTACTATCTTTGCCAAGAACTCATCTTCTTTCCTGTCTTCTACCTCTTCCATCTCGCAGAAACCAGAACAGCCATACTTAGTGTCAGCAGCTCTGTATAACCCAACAATCTCGTCGTTTAACTGATTTCCTTTCATCCCTACTTCAGCCTCCACTGAGCTCAACTCTCCGTGATGATACCAGTCCTTACGCCGCTTGTAATCTTCATCCATTCCACGCCTCACAAGATGATCAACTACATCAATGCCTGAATGACGATCAACGTTGCGACAGTCTTTACAAGGGCAAATGATCAACTGACTATCTCCTCTAACGGCAGAAACAGCTCTGACAAAGTCCCATGCACCCTTTTCATAAGCAGGATCAAGTCTGCAGTTAAAAAAATCATTAAACTCTCCAATCTCAAAAGACACTTTACATATATATATATATGGAAATTTCATACCTGGACAAATTAACCCACGCCTTCTCCAGCATTGTATGATCTAACCTTTCTTAAAACCGTTACACACACAAGAAGAGTCACAGATAACACAAATCCGAAATACTATTCAAACCAGCATAAAAAATTATATTAGTCAAACATAAATCAGAAAGTACACGAAACAAACATATATCAGACACAAGCAGACTACACAAATAGTTGACAAAAAAGCAGACCACACAAATCAAACATATATAGCTCAATCTACACCAAACTAATATAACAACTAGTTACAACAACAAAAGGAACAAAGGAAATAACCTTTCTTGTGGTACGGAGAGAAGTGGTGCTTGATTGCTATTAACTCGACCCCCGGAAAAGAGAAGCTGGAAATCTGTTAAGAACTTGAATCTATTAACAACTTGAAACTAAAACAAAGCTTAATATCGAAATACAACTACTATAAAGCTTAAAACATATAAAACACAAAGCAACTAGTTGAAACTGAAACTGAAACAAAGCTTTAACTGACGTAATAACAAGAGAATAACCTGTCTATTGGTAAGGAGAGAACGCGTCCCAGAAAAGAGAAGCTGAAAATCTGTTAAGAACAGAAACAAACCGTCAATCAAACAAAGATTTCAACAAAACCATAAATCTGAAACAAAGCTTCAAACGAACCCTAGATCTTAATCAAAGCTTCAAACAGACCGCAAACTGAAATAAAGCTTCAAACAAACCCTAATCCCTAAGAGTAATGTTGGGGTCAAAAACGGTTATCTCGAAATCAACGGCTAAGTCTATTTGTCATACGAAAGTATAAGGAAGAAACGGGAAGTGATCTAAGTTTGGATAGGCCGAACGACAAGGAATCCGCCTTGAAACTTCAAAGAGCCCGTTCTCTCAAACCGTGAGGACCCAGAGAACGATCAAGATATCAAATCGAAGCCCTCGTCGAGACGCACGTGCTGGTCCTGGCCGCCGGCGGCTAGCCCCCGTGCTGGTCCTGGCCGCCGGGCGGCTAAGCCCCCGTGCTGGTCCTTGCCGCCGGGAAACTTCAAAGAGCCCGTTCTCTCAAACCGTGAGGACCCAGAAAACGATCAACATATCAAATCGAAGCCCTCGTCGAGACGCACGTGCTGGTCGTAGCCGCCGGCGGCTAGCGCCCGTGCTGGCCGTGGCCGCCGGGCGGCTAGCCCCGTGCTGGCCGTGGCCGGCGGCGGCTAGCGCCCGTGCTGGTCGTGGCCGCCGGGCGGCTAGCCCCGTGCTGGCCGTGGCCGCCGGCGGCTAGCGCCCGTGCTGGCCGTGGCCGCCGGGCGGCTAGCCCCGTGCTGGCCGTGGCCGCCGGCGGCTAGCGCCCGTGCTGGCCGTGGCCGCCGGGCGGCTAGCCCCGTGCTGGCCGTGGCCGCCGGCGGCTAGCGCCCGTGCTGACCATGACCGCCGGGCGGCTAGCCCCGTGCTGGCTCGGGTCTTCGGATAACGATCTTCGGTACACGAATCCCAGTCCCCGGCAGTTTGAAGTTTGTACTTTGAGTTTTTCTCAAGTCCTCGCAGGACGAATCATCGAGATTCCGTGTACGAAACTCCAGTCCTTACTCCAATCAAAGACCGTCGGAAACACTTCGGAAACTCGTAAGGTATCAACCGAAAGGAAGATCTTAAATTCTTCGTACGAAACAGCGATGGTTATCTTAAGACACCACTCGTCTCAACTCTACGAATGAATGAAGAACTTCCGGAGAGATCGTAGAAAACCACGGAAGTCCTGGAAACGGCCCGAAAGGGACTAAACACGATCGGACAGTCCGTTTACGATTATCTGAGATAGATACGACGATTTACGTTTATCTTTGCATAGCGAGATAAATGCTAAATTTCCGGAAGGATAAATGTCAAGTTTCCCGAAGATAAATGTCAAGTTTCCCGATGAAAGCCGACGAAAATGGAAAGAAGCCCGCCTTGCGGCCCAGGAGGAGAATAGACCGTCATAAGAAGGAGTATATAAAGGAGCTTTGGGAGAGGAAGAAAGGCAGAGCGAAAATCATTAAGAGAGAGCAAAAATCCTAGAGGGAAAGCAGATCCGAGATTTTAGACTGAGGGAACTTAGAACTTAGGTGGTTAGACTAGCAAGGCATGACCTAAGACGTCTGGCCGCCTCTCGTTCTGCCTTCATCTTGTCCACAGACTTCTGTTCCTTCGGAAGAATCTAACAATTCTTTAACTCAGAGTTCCGCACATAGAAACCCTAGGCGTTATTCTCGACACGCCCGTTTCTATGACAAACGCTCGTACTAGACGAACTCCGCCAGGCAGTTCGATCTCTTGTTCAAATCTTTCTAACTGAACTACGTCCGACTTGATCCTCGAAAGGGGTACGTAGACAGCCTTTCTCAAGGTCCAGTCCCAACTCTTAACAAAACCCTTGTTGTACTTAGAGTTCCGCACATAGAAACCCTAGGCATTATTCTCGACATGCCCGTTTCTATGACTAACGCTCGTACTAGACGAACTCCGCCAGGCAGTTTGATCTCTTGTTCAAACAACTCCAACTGAACTACGTCCGACTTGATCCCCGAAAGGGGTACGTAGGCAGCCTTCCTTAAGGTCCAGTCTCAAATCTTAATAAAACCTTTCCGCATTTATTTGATCACTTGTCGTTGGTTGTCGCAGAGAATCCGGACCTTCAGGGAAAGTTAGGTTTACTTAGCTTTCCTCCGATTAACTTAACTAAAATCGACAGTGCGAATTTCGGTTCCCACAAGTAAAACCCGAATCTAACCAGAAATCGTGATGAGACGAGGGAGATAGAGGAATTGGAGATCGAGGGAGATCGAGGAATTGGAGATGAAGGAAGATCGAGGAATTGGAGATGGAGAGAGATGGAGGAATCGAAACAGAGATGAGACAAGGGAGTTGAGATGATGGGAAAATCGAGTGGAGATGCTTGAGATTAAGGGAAAATCGAGTGGAGATGCTCGAGTTGAGATGCTCGAGAGAGAGAGAGAGAGAGTGTGTTTTTTTTTTGGTCTCCTTTCTGTCGGTTTTTTTTAACACTACTTATACTGAATGTGGTTTGTTAAGAGGGAAAGGAGTAATGACATTGGCGCTTATGTTATTTTCATCCAAGTATTCGCGGCATAAGTGATTTTCGATTACCGCTCACTAACTTTTGCCAAATAGCTGTTTTTAACTGCTATTAATAAAAACCAAAAACACAAATTTGGGTCTCCATAGCACTTTAGTAAACACTGCTATCGTATTGTGCTATCAATGAACGATTTTTTTGTAGTGAGCAGCAGTGTGATTAAAGAACTTGAGTGGTTTCATGTTTCCTTGAGGTGCAGCCCATAGAAGGATGTGCATACACAGGTGGTCTGAGACACAACCAGATTCGAAGGTAGCATATGACTGTGAAAAGCATTCAACCAGTAATTATTCACCATAACCCCTCTTGCTTATTGAATTATCCTCTTGGCAATTTGTCCATGTAGGCCCTACCTGAGCTAAATCCACCATATCACACATGAAGACCACATTTTGAAAACCACATATAGTATTACGATCAAATCTTGTCTCCGAGTGCTCCTCCTCAATTAAAGCTACATTAAAATCGCCATGGATGACCCACAGGTTATTACTTCCAGCCACTGACCCCAAAATCAACTCCATCTCTCTCCATATATCCCTTCTCTCATTAGCAAAATTGGAAGCATAAATAACAAAGAAACATGTCACCAGTGGCCTTATATCTCACCCATACCATAATTATTTTCGCACTAGACCGAACCTTACAGACTTCTATATCCTCAGACCAACAAAACCAGATCCTTCCAAGCCGATGATATTAATAGTTGTGTAAACAATGCCAACCTGGAAATGTTGATCAAAAATTTCTGAAACTTTCCTTCATGGACCATAGTTTCCAATAGACAACCAAAAGATAACTCTGCAGCCTTAACCAATACCTAACTGCTTTTTGTTTGTGTGGCTTATTGAACCCTCTCATGTTCCAAGCAAATATAGAAGACATCAGTGCTTCCGAGAGAAAGCTTTTCTATTATTTGTTGGACATTTCTGTTGCTGAATAACTGCCTTAACCAAATGTTGAGAATTTTCTATGAACTTCGACACTCTTCCATTATATCTTTGCGAAACTCTCTGCCTCTGAATTATAGAAGGAGGTTTACCCGAGTTAACTTCATGGGGTTCCTGAGCTGCTGCGCTACATTCCAAGAAACTGAGTCTTCTTGGCCATCATCATCATCAATCTCCCCTCTTCCCTAATTTCTAGCAGCATATGAAATCCATTAGGGGAAATGCAGTCTCTCTACTCACAGGGAGCCTCCATCTTCTTATCAGTATCTGTTAACAAAGACTCCTGAACTGACAAACCATCTCCGCTCCGAAAGTAATTTCCTCCCCTTCAATGAAACCTACAAGGTTATCCTTTTTTGGCAAGGATTCTAATTTCTCTATCAACTTGGATACAATCTCATTGCTGGATTTCACAGTGCCTTCTTTCGCTAGAAAATCCTCCAATTCTACGTTATCATTCTCCAACTCAATTTCCTTTGCTCTTTTGCATCATATATTGCCCTCACAACCAATTGCTTTTGAACATCCATCACCTTCTTACTTTGACACTCCTTACCTAAATGCCCCTATTTCAAACAGGTGGAACACTGAGGAGGAAACCAAGGGTAGCTGACCAAAACCATGCCAGACGATCCATCACGACCCTTAAGACTGATCTTGCTGGGTAATGGTTTCGCCAGGTCAACTTCAACAAGAAGCCTAGCCACGTCCATGAAGAGACATCTCTCAGTGTTGGGTGAAGCTTGGTAAACTTAATCAAGGCACAAGCAAGGAAGCTCAATCCCTTTTTGAATAGAGGTAACCAAGGACATTCGATAAATCTACCCACAACGGCATGGCTGAGATATCAGGAGAAGTATTAGCGGTTTCAGGATTCCATTCGCCGATCATCAAGGGACTTCCAAAATATGCCAAAAATTCTTCTTCAGAATCCTATCACACACTTCCGCATCTTCAATCCGAAAGAGAACAGTTGTCTTCCCAATAAACTGCACATCAATCCTACTCTTTTTCTCCTGCACTGCCCAGATTCTGTTCAGTGTAACATGAATCGAGCCAATGTATGGCGCATCATTCATGAAGTAGCCAATAAAAAAATACTTCCACGGGGATTAACATCCTCCAAAGTCTCATCTGGAACCACTATCTCTGCGACCCCATCATTCACCTGAAAGACAGCCTCATCCCCCACAGATAAAATCCATCCTTTACCACATCAGAGTAAGAGATCTTTGAAATAACTTTCGCCAGACTTCCATCAGAAATATCTCCCTCTACAATCGATACAGAGACGCCAACTCCATCACCACTCGGCATCTTCTTCACCACTAGAGAATCCCCATGAGAAGACTCATCTTCAGCCTTCGGAGATTTTCCCTCGCCATGTCGCCAACTCCATCATCTTTCGGGACCATCTCCATCGCCATGGACTAACGAGAAGAATTTCAGCCTTCGCGGAGTCGCCATGCCATCACCATTATCGTTCTTAGTCATTATTTTCCTTCATATTCATATAGTTTTATGAATATTTATATCTTCTAATAAAAAATAAAACCACTGATCAAAAAATTTCGAAGCGAAAGTTTAACAGTTTTATTAATTTATGATTTTTTAAAAAATTCAAAATATAATATATGCAGAAAAAGATAAAACTTATTATATAGTTATTGTGATTGTTTAGTTTATTTTAGTAATATAAGATTAAATAAATATGATAGAGGATGTATGAATTATTATCAAATTTTTATTATTAAAATTATTATTTTTCATATATATTTTGATCAAATTAGGTCATTTCATGTTTTTATTTAAGGAAAATGATTTTTTCTTAGGATGGGAAAATATATTTTATATATTAATAGTCAGTTTTATTATTAGTTTAATGAAAAATAAATTTTATGTTTGAATGAACCAAATTATTTTTTTAAAGACTGTGGAAATCATTCGCATATTTTGATAGTTAAAAGGTTATAATATTTCTCCAATAATATATAAGGATATTATACTAACAACTAGGTATTTTGCCCGCATTTGCGGGCTTAATAATTTTCTAAATTACTAAATAAATATATTATCAATTCGAGAACCATTAAAATAAATTATTTTCATGCTTTTTATATATTTAATAATTAGTTAAATATTAATTTATATAAAATAAAGTTTTCTTATTTTAATAAGATATTTATTACATAATTTTTTGAAAATATTCATATATACATAAAACTATACATATGTATATTATATTTTTTAAAATATTTTGATGTAAAATATTTTGGATCACATAATATATAATTTTTTAGATAATGATGAGAATCAAATTAATGAAATTCATTTTTAATTTGTGAGCAATTTTATATTAACAAATCTAATCTAATTATTTATTAAGGGTAATGAAGATTTTAAATGCTTTAAATTTTACCGTGAGAAAAGGAAAATCGTTTTGAAAATAGTAATATAAACTACTTGTTTTTCAGTTATTTAAAATTAATATTTTTTGGATCACATAATATATAACTTTTTAGATAATAATGAGAATCAAATTAATGAAATTCATTTTTTAGATTTTGGATAAATCTTACTATTATTAATTTTAATCAGTTACTAATCAAATAAATTTTTTATTTTTTATTATTTACTGCTTTCTTACTTCTACTTTGTTTCACAACACAACATACATATAGGAATTATATTTATATTTTAAAATATTTTTAGATTTTGGATAAATCTTACTATTACTAAATTTAATCAATTATATAATCAAATAAAGTAATTTTCGTTTTTATTTTTACCTTAATTATATATTTTATTAAATTAAGGGTAATATCGATATTAACCACTCTAACTTTTAACGTGAGAGCTCCGTCGCGAAAAATTACTTCGCAAATAATAGTATAGATTCATTTTAAAATTATTTGAAAATATAACAAACTAGCAAAATTATTTTTAAAATAATAGTATTGATTATGGAAATTTTTTTATCATGCAAGGATCAAAATATTAGAAGCTACTAGGCTTAGAGGGTCACACGTGAGCGTGACCAATAAAGTATGAAATCTGGTTAATTAGTAGGTATGAACTGAAAGAGGCTTTCTTTGTTTCCCTTTTCTTCCTCTTTGCTTCGTAGTTGTCAACTTCTGGAAGCCCTTCTCATTGATCGCAACGTGTATCTTCATTCTCCTGCCCAATTTAATGAATAGTCAATCCTCTTCGAATCTTCAACGATCCTCTTCGTATATTTAATAGGTTTCGGTCAAATGAAAACATCACCTCTTCCTATATAGTTGTAAACTCTACATCCTTAAACAAAAAAAATTCTATTTCGCTTCCTTCTCCTCTGCTTCAAGACCTTTCTTCACCACCATCATTCCCATTTTACAGGTTATCTTTCTCTCAAGAAAGTTTGAGGCTTTTATTTTCAAAGAGATTGTTGTGGTAGGGCCTGGTTTTGCTGGACTTCTGTCTAAAGCAGTTACTGTTGTGGGGACGTCTGATACAATAGTTTCAAAGTTTCTTTAATGTGTGTATTGGTGGGAAAGTCTCTTTTTCATTTCTACAACTTGTTTGCTCCTCCTACTTTTTTGTTTTTGAAGAGATAAATCATGAATGGTTGGTTTAGACAGGGGGATCCAATGGAGTCGTTGTATGGTTTTCAACCATTTTAATATTGAATTTTCGGTCTAAAGTCTTGACCTTTATACATACCCTGAAGTGATTCTGTTCAAACTAACCCACAAACAAAAAAACTAATCTTTATGTGTTTGGTCTTTGAGTTTGGTTCCTGTCTGCAACTTTTTCTTGTTTTTTTTTTGGAATCTGATTTAGTCTACACATTGATTTAAGATATGGATACCAACCGGAAAGCTCACCCGGATTGCAAATATGCTAAAAACCCCTTCCATGAATGTGCTTCTGATTGTATAGAGAAGATTGCTCAAGGCAATGGAAAGAAGAATTCAAAGAAGCAAGGTGCCTTTTTCTTATAACTTTCTCTGTTCTTGGGGATATAATCTGCAGTATGATTGGTCTGTTAATCTGTGTATGTGTTTTGGTAGTGGATCTAACTTCTACATCATGTTTCCTTTGATTGAATATGATTATATTTGTCGGTATCAAGAACTTGTTCTAGCCTTTTTGAAATGAAATATACTCTGTTTTTGTTCTGTTTTATGGACAAATTTGATCAAGGCTCTATCCTTTCTTGTTCTTATTCTTGAATGTTTTATTACAGCCTCAAAGGTTCTTAGCCTCCCAGGGAGTTTCGGTAAGAAAAAGTCAGAATCACATCCACCTTCACCTCCTAACCCAAGGCCCTATCAGAACGGTACCGCCAATTCTCCAAGAGTTCATCAACCAAGACCTTCATCAGTAGCTGTGAAGAAGACAACGGTTCCAGAAAGTAACAGATCTTTCCCCCCTTCATCGTCCGATGAGATCTCTGTTAACCTCAATGGTCAGCATGATTTTTACAACCATAAGCCAGAGAAGCCCTTGAAGACGGTTCCACTATCCCCAAACAACATGGTATTATTTTTTTACTTTTGTTATTTAATAGGACAAATCTTACAAGTAGAGAGTGTCATTTTGACATGTTCTGTATTATTTTAATGTTGTTATTCAGGCTTATCATACCAAAACCGTATCACCAAAGCCTCGAGTGTTTGAACACAACGGCAAGAATGAAGCAGCCAGTGAGATTAGTGAATTCAATGTTGTAAGCCCTCCAAGGTCTTACGTCAATGATGATGATGATGATGATGATGATGAGGAAGGTGTAGAGCTCGACCTTCAGTCTGTTATGTCAGACACATGTGTTTCGGTTGGAAAATACCGTGTGAGCTCTGGTGTCTCCACAATCCTACAGTCAATTATCGACAAACACGGAGACGTAGCTGAAAACTGCAGGCTAGAATCAGCATCGATGAGGTCCAGATACCTAGAATGCATGTGCTCATTGATGCAAGAACTTGGATCAACTCCGGTCGCGCAGTTGACAGAACTAAAAGTCAAAGAGATGCTTGCGGTTGTTAAGGACTTGGAGTCTGTGAACATCGATGTTGGTTGGCTACGTTCTGTTCTTGAGGAGTTTGCTCGGTTTCAAGAGAACGCAGAGTCAGAGAAAGAGAGACAAGGAGAAACAGTGAGGTCTAAGAAACAAGAACTGGAGATTCATGAAGCAGACTTGGCCAAGATAGAGGAGGAAGCAAGGAAAGCGAGGTTGAGGGTGGAGGAGATGAAGGCGGAGCTGGCTGAGCTTGAGACAGAGCGGTTGAGGATGGAAGAGATGGGATTTAAGGTTGAGAAATTTAAAGGGAGGTCGTTTCTTGATGAGCTTCTTTGATGTTAAATTAAACTCACTACTCCAAAAGTATAATGTATAAGTTTGATATTTGTTCTTTAACAGTGATTAAAGGTGAACGATATTACAGTTTCTAATGAGTTGATTACTATTTACAGAGGGTATTATTTTCTTGTTTAATTCTTTTGTATCTGTGACAATAAATTACTTGGTTCTTATTATAATATAAGTTTCTTATTATTTTGTATCTTCATATTTATTGTGTAATAGATTGCTAATATTTACAGGTTGAAATGAAAAAGTTATAGGATCTGATTGGTAATAGCTGTACTTTCAAAATTATTGCCGTAGAAAAAAATTTATAGATTTTTTTGCTGTAGCTTTAAATCTTACTGCTGTAGAATTTTATGGAAAGCACTAAACAATTGTTTTGAATATTTGACTCTGTAGAACACTTCTACAGCTGTAGTTTATTTCAAGAGTTGTGATTTTAAAAAATAAATTAAAATTTGATTGCTCTGATTTTAGTGCTTTAGAAATAAATCAAAATTCTTTAAACTGAGTTTTGGATTGGAGTCTCATTGACCACAGTTCTTGATTCAGCTTTGGGTTTGTAAATTTTCAGTTAATTATTTGACAAGGGAATAAAAATATTTTTTACCATTTAGCATCTATACATTCCATATTGCAACCTTTTGCCAATTAAAACTTTAAACATTTTCCATTCTTATTTTCAGCTTTTCATAAATGAACTAGGCACGAGATTTTGACCCAAACCGAATTGGCTGAACCGAACAATGGAAATCAAAGTGAGCATACTGATCCCGAGTAGTCAAGTGTTGTTTTTGATTTATCCGATAATGATATGAGCGGATATATTTTCTATATTCAGAGATGGTTAGTGAAACTGCTAATGAGGAAGCAAATAGTGACTTACAAAATTATTTAATGGAAAAGCATGTTCCCTGGCAATGGTTTACGATTGAATTAGAGCATATACGACCATGACATCAAATTTGTTATTCAAATTACATCGAATTTGATGTTTTAGTGTCAATTTTTTTTTGTCATTTCCAACAATCACACCAAATATTACACCAAAAATAATATTATATATTATTTGATATTTTTATGTTTTAATAATTTATATATTTTTATTATTTGAAATTAATAAATAATTATTTTATCACATTGTGATATTATGTTTATTAAATTTTCTTAATTATATGTTTATAAAATTTATTTACATTTATAGTTTTGGTTTAACAATATTATACATGTGTTTATTTTATATAAAATATTATATTAAAATTAAAAAACATTAATTATGAAAAGCATATAACAAAACAATATATTTATTTTAATAATATTTGTGTTAGTTAGTAATACATATTTAACTATATTATAAAAATAAAATAAATAAAATTTATTTTAAAGTATGGGAGATTTAATAGTATTAAATATACTTAAATTAAATTTATATCAATATTCTAAAATAAAATGATAATAATAATTTAGTGAGTTCTTATTTCAAAATAAAATAAAATATTAAAGTTCTATTATATTTTATTTTTATAACATAAAAATGATAATAATAACTTAGTGATTTATTATTTGAAAATAAAATAAAAAATATTTTAATTATGCAAATAATTTTAAAATATAAATAATACAGTATATTTATGTTTAGTTATAAATTTGAACTGATTTAATAATAATAATAATTGAAACAAATTTGAACTGATTAACAATAATAATTGAATTATACTATTCAATGAAACATAATAAAATATGTATATAAAATATTTGGTGTGATAAATAGTGTTACACCAAATTTAATGTAACATTATTCATTCTACACCAAATTTGGTGGGATGATGTCATTTTTGATATCCTATTGGAGATGAAATTACACCAAATTTGGTATTTTGGTGTCCTATTAGGAGTTTAACTCAATATATCCCATCATCTCTTCAAAAATTCTGTCTTATGATTTTATCCCAGTAATAAAAAGTAATTTCTTTTTTTATTTTCTTTTAAATACAAAGCATGGTTAAAAACATCAGTGCCCTCAATGAAATCGTCTTGCTACTATGACCCAAACCTATTCTATCCGATCCACCCAAATCCAACCTATTCAACCCCATATTTTAAGCCTAATTTCTTTTTTTTTTTGTCAACTTTTAAGCCTAACTAGATTTTGATTTAAGGGCGGGTATATTCTTTTATTTTAAATTTAATTTTTTTATATTTGTTTTTTTTATTATATTTGTATTTTTGTAATCATATTTGTGTATAAATTTAGATCAAATATATTGTAATTTAAAAATTGATCCGATATACGTACGGTTAAGGCTGAGTTGCAGGTCGAACTAGCCCTACTAACCCGCCAACCCGCGTATTTTCAACTTTATTTTGGTTAAAAATATGACCTGCACAACCTGCAAACAAATAATATTGTATATGCATCCGCTCTACTTAATTTTGTGGTTATCCGTGGGTTATATATATTTTAAAAATCATTATTTAATTTAGTTACAATAAAAGTTTATTTATAATAAAAAATTTATACATGACTTAAATTTTAAATTATTATTATTAAATTCTTGTATTTTAAAAAATTATTTACTTTTTTAATTTTTTTTTAAAATAATTTGCGGGTCGACGGGTAGCCGCGATCCGCGATTCAACAAAACTTCGATTTTCTTAATGATTTATGTGGTTAACCTATGTTTCTTTGTTCTTAGTGACAAATCGTGATATTTTCAAGGTGAAATCAACAATTTCGAACTTGACAAACCCAGAAAATTTCTTCACTGATTATATACCCGAGTTAGATAGAATCTCTACAGATCTAGGAAACATTACCGCCGAGTAATCACTCCAGTTAGAAAATTAAAAGGGATCCCGATTTTTATGGACTTGAGGTTACAAAAATTACAGTTAGATGCAGTTAAGAAATATAAAGTTGATTATTCTGTGTATGTATCGTTTGAAAAAATAAGTTGGATACAACATTTAATCAATTGGACATGTTGAAGAATTAATAGAATAGATTTCTAAACAACGTGTTTTACATTTTACTTTCATTTTCTTAAGTATCTACTTTTTCTCTCGCGTGCGAAGGCGAAACCCGAAGTTCTCTTTATTTTTTTACTCTTCCATCGAAATCGAACCAACGTCAACATTCTTCATCTTCCTCCTAATTTTCCTTCTTTTTATCACCATCTTCGAATGCATCTTTACTTCACCGTGTAAGTGCAAAGACGACACAAACAATAGTAATGCAGAAGGTAAATCAAGAGAGACAAAATACACAAGCACACCCAATAGCTTTATTAGAAATCGCCTTGTACAACTCAATTACAAGTTCTGCTTAATCAGCCTCGCTAGCCTGTTAACACCCTAACAGCTGCTACTGAACAATTCCTAAGCTACCCGCTTATGTCTCTCCACCGTCAAGTACTTCAGCCCCTGCTTCAGCACGACCCAGAACACTTCCAAGCGCTTCTCTCTCTCTATAAGATCAGCCTCTGTGTCTCTGTCTCTCTACAGACGACCACATAGCTATCTTATACTAACTCCACGTTCCCGAAACCCTAGTCTCCAAGGAACCACAATATGGACATCTTCCATATCAATAAGTGCAACTTTCCTTTTCTTGGAATGCACTTATTCCTCTTCCTTTAACTCATAAACTTGCTCCCCAAGTTTATTCCTCTTTGCCTTTTCTTCAAGATACTCCCTTGCTCTCCAAGTCTACACGACTTTAGCTCAGCATCTCGACTCCACATGGTCTTCACCACTCACTACGACGTCTGCTTCAGCAACTACGTCAGCGACTACTTCAGGGCAGACATCTTTACATCAACAATCTCCCCCTTTTAGCTTTGTGTGCCGATCAAGCACAACCTTCTTCTGGTTCAACAACCATGTTCCCCACCTGGAAACTTCCACGCTTAATGTGCTCTTCTCCCCCACGAGATGTGCACCACACCATGCTTTTCTCCCCCATAAGACAAGCATCATCTACTTCAGGACGTCCATCACTATGCTCTTCTCCCCCATGAGATATGCACTCCTTGGACCAGAACGTCACCATTCTCCCCCTGCTTGATTGCATACTAAGCTAAAACAGATGCTTAGATGTCAAGCCTTACAGACAAACCCGTCTGCTACTCCATGCGTAACCATGATACAACCTCTGCTGCAGCGGAATAGATTACACTTACTGCATCACGATCTGACGCACCTGTCGAGTTACCTCTCGACTCACTTCTGTTGAGGACCAGGCTTCCTTCATGCGTCGTCTCCTTGACCATGAGCCTCTTCTCAACCACCCCGAGTGCCCTCTGCACTCGTTGCTATAGCCTTGGAGTGATTTCGCTATCACCCTCCTGAAGATCCTCTCGCATCACTTCCTGACGCACTTCGATCTCCTTCCCCTTTGTGCTACGGACAACTCCGTGTCCTAGCTCCAGACTTGATGCTTCTTGATCTTCCTCAAGATCACTCCTACCAGAGCTGCATCCCTCTTCTGATATCTTCTCCTTGATCTCATCAAGTAAGCCACTCTTGGCTACAGACACCTCTTCAACCCTCTTGGGTTTAGTGACCGTCTTGTTCACCCTCTTGGTCATGTTTCTGCTCTTCTCACGAGCAAAACACTCCACCTTCTTGTGTCCAACCTTCCCACAGAACCAGCAGCACATCCGATGTTGCTTCTTCTTTGGCCTGACACAGTTACTGATGCACCGATCAGTCTCCTTCCTCGTACCAGCTGCACACCCATGCTTCAGAACCCCCTGTCTGACCTTCATGTTGTTGCACTGATGTACCACTTTCGGCTTGTTACTCACAGCCCCGCGCTGTAGAACTTCCTGCCGTACTCCTTGTCGCACGTCCCGACGTACTTCCTGACAAGCTTCTTTGGCTCCACTTTTTGATGTGCTCCCATGCACGAAATGTGACAGCCCCTTCTGTTGTACTTCTCCAGTAGCAACTTTCTTCACCTTGCTAACCTTCTGCTCAAGAGACTCATATTTCTCATTCACAGCCGCAAGTTCTTTACGAAGTTCTTCAAGCAGCTCGTTCTGCTTCAGAACCATATCCTCCAATCTCAGATTCTGATCCTCGACCCTCAACCACTTGTTAAGCAGCACGTGATACTCCTCATCATCTGTGCTGAGATCTGAACCAGAGGATTCACTAGATCCCTCCTTGCGTGCACCAAATGCAACAAGATTCACCTTTCCATCTTCTTCAGACTCTGACTCATCAGACGACTGCAATGGACTACCTTTATCCTTCCTTGAGTTTGGACATTCACGCCGTGTGTGTCCAACACCTCTACACTCAGAGCACTTGAGCTCTCTTCGTTGTACCAACAGACAGTTAGCCCTTATATGACCAACTCCTTCACACTCATAGCATCTGAGATTTCCTCTCCTTATGCCATTCCCACGATCACCTCCCTGGCGACCATATTGTTTCATCTCCTCAGGGTGATTCATCCTCTTTCCAAGATTCCTGACTATCCACCCCAAGGCATCTTCAACCTTTCGAAGTCTATCAACTTCTTTGTCAGCTACAAGGGCTATACTCCCTGGCGTACCTCCTGATGCAGACACTGAGCCACTGCCTGTCTCCATCTCTTCCGCCTTCAGCATACCCACAACCTTGTCAAACTTGAGCTCATCCGTGTTTGCAGTCATATTTAGGACCGCCTTCTGAGCTCCAAACCTTGCTGGAAGACAGCGTAACAACTTCTTCACCAGCTTCTTCTCCTTGTACTTCTTTCCAAGTACACATGCTTCATGCGCCATAGCACTGAGTTTGGCACTGAAGCTCGCCACCGTATCCGCATCTGACCACTTCAGATTCTCAAACTGCGACCCAAGATGATCCAGACGTGTCCTCTTGACACTATCATCTCCTTCAAACGAATTCAGCAGGATCTCCCACGCCTCTTTAGCTGAAGTACTCCCCTGAATCAGCTGGAACTGCTCTACTTCAACAGCTCCGAAAATCGTCGAAAGCGCCTTTGCATTAAACTTTGATGCATTGCGCTCTGCCTCTGACCAATCCTCCTTTGGCTTAGGCTTCTTCCCATCTGCTGTGACTATGGTAGGCTCCTCCCAACCTGTCTCCACAGCTGTCCACGCATCTTCATTGATTCCTCGAATCAACTGCTTCATGCGAGCCTTCCAATGACCATACTGGTCCGCTTTCAACACGATTGCCTTCTGCACAGAAATAACCGTGTCCATCTTCACCTTGATCTACTCGAAACTAAGTCGTTAACTCTATCGAGCCCCGCTCTAATACCAATTGTAAGTGCAAAGACGACACAAACAATAGTAATGCAGAAGGTAAATCAAGAGAGACAAAATACACAAGCACACCCAATAGCTTTATTAGAAATCGCCTTGTACAACTCAATTACAAGTTCTGCTTAATCAGCCTCGCTAGCCTGTTAACACCCTAACAGCTGCTACTGAACAATTCCTAAGCTACCCGCTTATGTCTCTCCACCGTCAAGTACTTCAGCCCCTGCTTCAGCACGACCCAGAACACTTCCAAGCGCTTCTCTCTCTCTATAAGATCAGCCTCTGTGTTTCTGTCTCTCTACAGACGACCACATAGCTATCTTATACTAACTCCACGTTCCCGAAACCCTAGTCTCCAAGGAACCACAATATGGACATCTTCCATATCAATAAGTGCAACTTTCTTTTTCTTGGAATGCACTTATTCCTCTTCCTTTAACTCATAAACTTGCTCCCCAAGTTTATTCCTCTTTGCCTTTTCTTCAAGATACTCCCTTGCTCTCCAAGTCTACACGACTCCAGCTCAGCATCTCGACTCCACATGGTCTTCACCACTCACTACGACGTCTGCTTCAACAACTACGTCAGCGACTACTTCAGGGCGGACATCTTTACATCAACACACCGTCATGCTTATCCTTCTCTTTCATCATCTCTGAACCCATCACTGCTCCTCCGCCGTCCTTCTCCTTCGAACTCATCTTTGCTCTGCTGTCCTCCTTTTCTCTGTCATTCAGCCGTTCATCCCTATCTTGTTCATCCGCCCGCCGTCTTGCTCCACTCTGCTCCTTTGCAAGAAGGAAGAAGACAAAAGAGATTTAAGCAAAAGAAATAAGAGGAAACTCACTATCACATGCTTAGATCCAGTTGGGCCATAGAGGATGAAGAAGAAGACGATGGGTCGGAGATGATGTGCTTGAAGTTCGCCGGAGAATCGCCGGACGAGAAGCTTGAATTTTTTAAATTAGATTTAATTGGTTTATTAGTTATGTTTAGGTTTGTTAATCAGTAACTAGTTCAAATCAACATAAATTTGTAAACCAGAATTTTGTATAATAATTTTATTTATAAACCAATTTCCATAATAAACCAATTCTACTTTTATAAGTTAACTTTTGGTTTGACATTATATTTTTTAAATTTATTTTAATTATGAGTTTATTTTATATTTTAAATTTGATTTAATTTGATTTTCGTTTTTAATACCTATATTATTAAAAATCACTATTTATCTACTTACAAAATAGTCTAGATATATGATCATTACATTTATTTAACTTTCTATCATATCTCCTATTTAATTATCTATACTATTATTTATGAAGTGATTTTGCTTACTTGTCATGTTCTCCATGATTTTAGCTAATTTTGCTTATTTATCATATTTTTATTAAGTTTAAGCTAAATTATCATTGATGTATTATTTGTTTTGAGCTGAGTCACTAAATCATTAATTTAAATTAATAGCCTTGATGAATATTATATATAAATAAAAACGAATTTTATTATTATATTAAATTTATATGTTATATTAGATTTTCTTATTTGTCATATTTTTATTAGGTTTTAGACTTTTAGATAGGTTATTAATTTATTATTAGTTTCTAACTATTCACTAATTTATTTTAATGATATAAAGTTTATATGTTATATGCTATATTAAATAATTGATTACAAAATAATATTTTAGAATTATCAAAAAAAAAGTTCTTCTATATATATTCTTTTTGTGCCTATCTGAAAACAATATTTTTTTTATAAAAGTTAAAAAAATTAAGATACAAAACAATTTATTATTAAATATTAGTCAACCAAAAAATATAAATATATTTTCTAAACTATCTCTAAGATATGAGTGTTTTAAAAAACCTTAACACAATAATAAGTATAAATTTTGATTAAAATTATTTGACATATATAAACATTTTGATGTTTGATTTAACTATTTAAAAACATAAATAATAATTTATTATGCTGGTTTTAGATTAATAAGATATAAACTAATAAGTATTTATAAGAAATTTATGCCCGCATGTGCGGGCAAAACACCTAGTTATTAAATATATATCATATCTAACCTATTATTTTAATATTCTAAAGATATTCTTACGTATTTTTTTCTAAAATTGAACTTTAATAATATCTTTAATATATTTTTATTTAAAATATAAATATAAATTTACATGTAATATTTATTTTAAATAGTAAAATTCTTTTTTTTATGACCCTGGTATCCGGAGCCTCGAGAGGATCCGACTAGCGCGTAATGACCGTCCGGGTAATCTGAGCCACTAAGGGCCCGCCGGAGCCCGACGAAGGCATCCAGGAAGACTGGTGATCATCCTATGTAAATTCCACCAGTGGCCACATGTTAGAAGGCTTCTCCGTATTGGTCCCGAATGTCCCTCAAGAAAATCACCTCCCAGCGACGCTCGAACCCATGACTTCCTAGGTTGAGTTTTAACCACTGGACCACTAACACGTGTTAAATAGTAAAATTCATAATTGATATTTCTATAACTTTAAATGAATTTTTTTTATAAAGATGTATTAAATTTGGACCAGTTTTGAGGATAATCTAAGTATGTTTTGTTGCACTAATCTTGTGAGTACTTGCATTTCTGGATGTGTGTGGATTAGTGGTCTTCATCTCAAGTATTTTCGAGATGCACAAATTAAAAAATCAGAATATTGAAGATATGTAATCAGAGAAGAGGTGAAGTAGTTCATAAAGTACGACATGAACTACATCACAAAGAAATCATGAAACGTGGAGTTGTGATATATGGTGTTTTATACATCATTGTATATATGTTTTCTAATTGGTTTTCAAGTCTTTATCGAGTCTTTCTAGTCCTTTTTGAGTCATTACAGGTCTGGAGTTGCACTGGATGGAAGATGGACCTGCTGGAACAAAAGAAGCAGAAAACAGTGCAGTTTGGTGATTTTCACGCAGAACAGTCTGATGACTGCATCGATCAAACGGAACAAGCAGACGGAGTGATCCCGCGGTTGTTCCCGACGAATAAGGAAAATACAACATCTCGGGATTTGCCCTAATTATCCTCTTTTTCTCTCTGGCCGCCTGTGGCTTTTGATATAACTTCTTTTTCTATTTTTCTACATCATTCTACGCTATTTTTCATAGAGAAACAGACCCTAAGACTCCGTTGTTGAGATTTGCTACTTTGTAAAGGGAGAAGGATCTCTACACTCTTGAGAAGAATCCTGAACCCTATCTCATTTATTTTATTGATTCAGCATGTTTTCTTCATCTGTTATATCTTTGATCTCTTGTGTCATGGCTGAGTAGTCGGCTAGCTTGTCTAGAGTTCTAGGGTGTTGATTTCGTGAGTTAAACATAGATAAGTGAACCCAATGATTGTCTTCATTCATAAATGTTCTTATTGCTTGCATTAAAGTGGCCGCTTAGTGTTAGATCATAGGTTTAACCTGTTCATTAACCGTGTAATAGGTTGCTAGATCTGTTTTGAATGAGCATTGTATCCCTAATCAGCGAAAGTAGATATTAGGGTGTTTTGTGAACCTATCGGACTTGATCTATATTGCTTGCGATCGCTTCTCGCCTCAACGACAGTTAGACGGTGAGATCGATCAGCATAGGGAGCAGTTCCACGACGGTGGGCTGTTCTACTTGAGTGATCCGAGTTCTAGACTGTTCTTATTAGCACTTGAATAATTGTTCAGCTCACAAGTATTAGCACCCGATGAAGTAACCCTAGGCTAGCTTTTCTTTAAATTGAATTTACATTTATTTTATTTGCTGCTTGTCATATTACCCTCAATCAAAACCCCCATATTGTTTTAGCTTGATATTGATCCCATAAAAATAAAGTGTAATAGTTGGTCTCTGTGGATTCGATCCTAAAGTGCTACATCGACATACCATTCGATTGTGGTAGTGTGCACATTAGGTTAATTGGTGTGCGTGAACACGAATATCAATTTGGCGCCGTTGCCGGGGACCATCTTTTTACCTTTATTTTTCGGTTATTTAGTTAGTCTAAGACCTCTAACTTGCTCTTTTCTCTTTGTTGCAGGAGATCGCAAGGTTTAGAAAAACAGAACATACAACAATCATGGCCAACCAACACCACCATGGGTGATCACGGCCAACAGGATGATCTCGCTGCAGCAATGCAACTGATGCAACAGCAGATGCTTCAGATGCAGCAGACCATCCAAGCTCAACAGGATGCTGCTCAACAGGCTGCTCTCGCGCGGCAGGAACAAGCAGCGCAGACTGTTCCAATCAGGGAGAGAAACCTTCCGCGGAACATTCCTACTACGCGCTCTGCCATTGTTCCTCCACTCTGCACCAGGCAGGACTTCGAGATCAAGCCTGCTCTGATTGATCTGGTGCAGAGAAAAGTGTTCTCTGGTCTCTCTGCAGAAAATCCAATGGAGCATATTGAGAATTTCGAAAAAGTCTGCAGTTTTACTCGTGCAAATGGTGTGCCACCAGACTACATCAAGTGCATGCTATTCCCATTCTCTCTTGATGGAAAATCTGCACGGTGGTTGAACTCCCTCCCTACCGGCTCTCTCACTTCATGGGAACAGGTCCGATCAGCGTTCCTCAACCATTTCTACTCTAAGGCGAGAACAGCTGCATTGAGGAACAAGATCACTTCATTCAGACAGCTCCATGATGAGCCTTTTTGTGACGCATGGGAGCGCTTCAATGACTACCAGAGAGAATGTCCTCACCATGGATTTGATGATGATTACCTCCTGGGCATTTTCTATGATGGGGTGGACTGGAAATACCAAGGTGCTCTAAACTCTTCGAGAAATGGAGACTTCATGACTCAGACCACTGATGGAGCGCTCTAGCTGATTGAGAACATGACAGCTAGCTCAGCCAATGAGAATCAGGAGAGCGATCGCTCCAAGGAAGTCAACAGTGTACACACCCAGAAAATTGATGAGCTGACAGCTAAGATCGATCAGCTACTGCAGAACAACCAAGCACAAGGATCTGGGTATCAGAACACCACCCCGCAGAGCAATCATCAAGTTGTTCCAGCCGCGAGTGCTCCAACTGCAGGGAACAGTCCGCCAGATGAACTGAAAAATCTGAACATTATGATGCAGCAGATGCTCCAGAGCCAGCAGCTTCAGGTCAAGGCACTGAATCAGGTTACCGCAGACATCAACACCAGGATGGACAACATGTTCACTGAGCTGAATTCAAAATATGATACTGTGAGCAACCACATAAAGAGGATTGATGTTCATCTTGCTCAAACTACTGAAACTGTTAAAAGGCAGCAAGAGATCATTCGTGGAAAGAGTGTGATGAATCCTAGGGTTGAGCACTGTAATGCAACCGAGCAGAGCCGTGAGAAATCTGAGGAAAAACAAGCGGAACAACTGCTCGCTGAGACTGTTCTGGGCGCAGAACAGAGAATAGAACAGTCTGTTAGCTCTAGAGTGACTGCTCCCGCGACTGCTCCCTCGACTATTCCCGCTCCCGACGAATCTACTGATATTCCACCAGTGCGAGTCTATGTTCCTAAGGTTCCCTATCCGATTCCACCTAGACACCTGAAGGTGTTGCCTAAGGTTGATGACCCTGGAAAATTTGCTTTTCCATGTTCCATTGCTGGAGTAGAATTTGAGGAAGCTCTTTGTGACTCTGGATCTTGTGTGAATCTTGTCTCAAAGGCGATTGTAGACAAGTTGGGCATTGCTGATGTTGAGCCTTCTCAGGTGACTCTGACTTTTGCAAACTCTTCCAGAGCAATTCCTTATGGCACTATTCGCAACCTTCCTGTCCAAGTTGGGGACTGTGTTCTCCATACTGAATTTCAGGTTGTTGAGATGAACAAGGATCATGAGATGCCTTTGATCTTAGGAAGGACATTTATGGCTACAGTGGGAGCAATCGTTGATATGCCTAATAAGAGAGTCTCCTTCTCCCACATCAACAAGAATGTCTTCTATCAGGCTGTTCCCACCCGATTTCAGAAACTACACGCCTCTTGCATCTCAGTGTTCAGTGGAGAAAAGCTGAAGGTTGTTCCAAGGAAGAAGCTTGGTAAAAACAGTGAGTTCAAGGAAGTTCTGAATGGAGATCCTCACAATGATACCAAGAAACTCAGTGGGAATGCAAGGGTGAAAGAGAAAGTCCAGAAGAAAAGGGTCAAAGGAGATCCTACTATGACTTTGACACCTCACTGGTGTGATGAGAAATCCATTGAATATGAGGTAAAGTGTAAGGGTACCTCTAAACCTTTCTCCAAGGTCAGAGTTATTCTCACAGATGAGCTGAAAGAGAAAGGAGAAGCTGCTGTAAAGGGTTGTTGAGCAGAGTTTTGAAGCTGAACATGTCTGATTGTGGAACTTGTTTTGGAACAAGCCCTCATGCTCAACCCGACTGATCCATGTCACCAAGTCAAGCTAGTGACTTTAACCAAGCGCTTGGTGGGAGGCAACCCACTGGTAAGTGTAAATATAACTTGGTTTTGTTTTTGTTTGCTTATTTTTGTTTTAGTTTATTGAGTTTCAGGTCAAAAAACAGAAAAATCCGAGATACTTCGAAAAATTCTGGGTTGCAGAAACGGAGCTCCCTGTTCTGCAGGAGCCAAGAACAACCGCCCAGGTGAAAATCTGGCGACAGAACACCCAAAATGTTTCGGAGCACCCGCTCCAGGTAAGTATCTCGACCAAAAAAATTGTAAATTCTTGTTTTCACCTTCTCTCTGATTTATTTTCACACCGAGACGTTGTGAAGTAAGTCTGGGGGAGGGTCTTCGTCGTTTACTAACTCGTTTCTTTCTTTTGTTTTTATCTTGAGTCAGTTTGAGTCAGTTTTCAGGATCGAGTCAGTCAAAATTTTGTGGGAATTAGGACCTTATTCTGTGTTGATCACTAACCACCTCGTGCTTTAGTTATCTTATTCAATGACCTTAGCAGTGGCGAAAGACACACATGTGGACCCGGAACACTCTGACATATCTCACTTGATTCTCCAGAAGTTCTCAGCCGATCAGGTTACACTGGGTAGACTTAACTCCAAATAACTTGAACCTAATCTTGACTGAAATTCTTCTTGTTATGGGCACTAGATCAGGGAAACGAGAACTACACTCAGGACTTCTTATTCTTTCTATCCATCTTGTTGTTCCTGAGTGGCTAGCTCATCTTTAGCTAGTTCCCACCCTGAACCTTAGCCTTTATTCCACCTTCATGCATTTGTTTTTCAGTGTTATATCAGATATGTGCAAAAAGGTCGGAGAGGAAAGGATCGACGCAGCCTCTTACTCGTTACTGCTGCACCAGATTCAGCCAGAAGGAGAACAAGCAGATTAAGGGAGCAACCACTCCATAACCAATGAGCTGTTCAAGAACATGGGTGGAGAACCAGAATGATTTGAATCAAAACCACCAGTGGCATCCTTGACATCACATGTTACCTCTTTCTTCGTCACCTCACCATCTCTTTTTGTACTTGTAAAAAAAAAAAATTAAAAAAAAAAATATATATATATATACATATATATATCTTTCATTTTGTTTAGCATATGGTGATGGAGAAGGAGAAGAATTCAGGATGCATGAGCCACTGGAAAGGTCGAGCAGAAGAGTAGGTATCAATTTGAAGGGATGAGGAGCAGACAAATGAGCGGAGCAGTCTGATGATTGTTCCCGAACCAAAAGAACAGTCGCTCCTGAGATAGCAAAACGAGTAAGGGGCTGTGGACATCAATGGAGCCGTCCTCTCACGACTATTTTGCGCGATATCCTGCATCCACTACGAAAAGTTGGTAGCCCCTAAACACTCTTTAGCTCCACCATAAAATTAGCCTATTCCACACCTAGACCGTCTACCCTGAATAGTGCCTGTGATGAGAAGCTCACGCTGCTCTTAAATGAATGTAGGGAGTTGTGTCTCGATAGTGTTGCTTTTTCAGGTTTGAGATGTAGAGTATGGAGCCGATTTTCGAACAGCAGTCAGTGGGGTTCTGGTAAGGGTGTGTTGTCCTAGTTTACTGCTCGTATGGTTCAGAGATTCGTGGTTAAGGTATGGTTGCTGAGAATAGGAGAGTTCCCACACTTTCAAACCTTTCTCCCTGTTCTTGATACTTGGACTTGTTCGAGGACAAACAAGGATCTAAGTCTGGGAGAATTGATATATGGTGTTTTATACATCATTGTATATATGTTTTCTAATTGGTTTTCAAGTCTTTATCGAGTCTTTCTAGTCCTTTTCGAGTCATTACAGGTCTGGAGTTGCACTGGATGGGAGATGGACCTGCTGGAACAAAAGAAGCAGAAAACAGTGCAGTTTGGTGATTTTCATGGAGAACAGTCTGATGACTGCTCCCGATCAAGCGGAACAAGCAGACGGAGTGATCCCGCGGTTGTTCCCGACGAATAAGGAAAATACAACATCTCGGGATTTGCCCTAATTATCCTCTTTTTCTCTCTGGCCGCCTGTGGCTTTTGATATAACTTCTTTTTCTATTTTTCTACATCATTCTACACTATTTTTCATAGAGAAACAGACCCTAAGACTCCGTTGTTGAGATTTGCTACTTTGTAAAGGGAGAAGGCTCTCTACACTCTTGAGAAGAATCCTGAACCCTGTCTCATTTATTTTATTGATTCAACATGTTTTCTTCATCTGTTATATCTTTGATCTCTTGTGTCATGGTTGAGTAGTCGGCTAGCTTGTCTAGGGTTCTAAGGTGTTGATTTCGTGAGCTAAACATAGATAAGTGAACCCAATGATTGTCTTCATTCATAACTGTTCTTATTGCTTGCATTAAAGTGGCCGCTTAGTGTTAGATCATAGGTTTAACCTGTTCATTAACCGTGTAATAGGTTGCTAGATCTGTTTTGAATGAGCATTGCATCCCTAATCAGCGAAAGTAGATATTAGGGTATTTTGTGAACCTATCGGACTTGATCTCTATTGCTTGCGATCGCTTCTCGCCTCAATGACAGTTAGACGGTGAGATCGATCAGCATAGGGAGCAGTTCCACGACAGTGGGCTGTTCTACTTGAGTGATCCGAGTTCTAGACTGTTCTTATTAGCACTTGAATAATTGTTCAGCTCACAAGTATTAGCACCCGATGAAGTAACCCTAGGCTGGCTTTTCTTTAAATTGAATTTACATTTATTTTATTTGATGCTTGTCACATTACCCTCAATCAAAACCCTCATATTGTTTTAGCTTGATATTGATCTCATAAAAATAAAGTGTAATAGTTGGTCTCTGTGGATTCGATCCTAAAGAGCTACATCGACATACCATTCGATTGTGGTAGTGTGCACATTAGGTTAATTGGTGTGCGTGAACACGAATATCAAGTTGAGTGGAGTGTCTTTCAAGGTGTGAATATTAAAGGAATATTTGATGAGGAATCAGATTAAGGGAAATAGTGGAAAAGAAGCAATCGATCTTAGAGAAGGAAGATTGGCTTATTCAGTGAAAAAAAAAATCGAAAGTTTCCACTGAATAGATCTTTAGGGTTTTACTCTAAAGAACTTTGCCGGTTAGCATATATACAGAATTTTTAGTAGAGATAGTTTTATACGTCCGAGTAAAGAGAAACACAAGACTAAGGAGTTAGATACTTGAGTGGTTCATAACTAACGATATGACTAAGATGATATGGTCAACAAATTTCATGAAAAAAATTGGTTTGTCAATAAAAATTGAATATTTTTTTTATTTACCGAAAAATTAGTGATTTATTTCAACCAAATTTAAAAATTGATGATTTAAATGACATTTTTTCCCAATAAAATTGTGGTAATGTCGATGAAGTTGCCACTATTTTAATTGGTCAACAAGTAAAGACTTGTGTCTTGTGTGAAAATGTGAATCCAGGGATTGCAAGATCAGTCTATATACAGAGTTAAAGGAAAATATGTCAATGAAGGAGAGGTTTGTTGGTGCCACCACGTCGTTGAGCCTGTCTCTTTAGTTCCAATCAGCTTGGAAGAACCACCGACAGATATCATTCATAGGTAGCTAAAAAGATGAGCTGTTGGTACCTTGAAAGGTCCATTCTATCTTTGATTTTATATATAGTTTATAATTTTCTAACCTTCTCTTTACGTTTCTTAGTATAACTTTTTCTAATTAAGAAAACAATATTACTATTAGTTAGTTTAATTCATGGAACGAAGTGTAAACATGTTAATGTAAACAACACTAAACAAATGAACGACTGACAAAGTCATTCTTTACCTTTGGCTTTGGGTCAAGTTGTGTTCTTTGAATAGAAAATTCACCAATTTGGTCAAAACACAAAGGAGATGCTGATTTTCCTCTAGTCTCCGTTTCAGATCTGCTCCCCCATCCCGACATCCACGGGATATTTCTTCACAAAATTCTTTTGTCTGAATTCTCTTTCCGAAACTTCTGCTCTGTTCCTCCGTCTGAATCCTCTTCCGGCGGAGAGAAATGACTCTTCCGGCGTTAGAAAATGACGGTGGCTCTGATTTTCCGGCGGTCTCTATCATCGGAAGCAAGAGGAATAAGTATCAGAGAATGGATTCCGACGGGGAGGGAACTCGTGAGGATCATCATCATCGCAGCAGATCCAGGAAATACGTTATGGCCTGCGCCTTCTTTGCATCCTTGAACAATGTTCTCCTCGGCTACGGTTAGTTATTAGTCTCCGTCTAACCAATAGAAACGGTCTCCTCTGTTTTCCTTTTTCTTTTTAATTGTTTTGCTTACAAGAAACGGTTTCCTCTGTTTTGGTGTTTTTGATTTCATGACCCAGATGTTGGTGTAATGAGCGGTGCGGTGTTGTTCATACAGCAGGATCTCAATATAACCGAAGTGCAGACGGAAGTCCTCATCGGCAGCCTCAGCATCATCTCTCTGTTTGGTAGCTTAGCCGGCGGAAGAACCTCTGACTCCATCGGCAGGAAATGGACCATGGCCTTGGCTGCTCTTGTCTTCCAGGCCGGCGCTGCCGTCATGGCGGTTGCTCCTTCCTTCGAGGTTCTCATGATCGGAAGAACTTTCGCCGGGATCGGTATCGGACTCGGCGTCATGATTGCTCCTGTTTACATTGCTGAGATATCTCCCACCGTGGCTAGAGGCTTCCTCACTTCGTTCCCTGAGATCTTCATCAACTTAGGGATCTTGCTGGGCTATGTCTCTAACTACGCCTTCTCCGGGCTCTCCGTGCATATCAGCTGGAGGATCATGCTTGCTGTAGGCATCCTTCCTTCGGTTTTTATAGGATTTGCGTTGTGCGTGATCCCTGAATCGCCTAGGTGGCTGGTGCTGAAAGGTCAAGTGGACAGAGCAAGAGAGGTGCTCATGAAGACGAACGAGAGAGACGATGAAGCGGAAGAGCGGCTCGCGGAGATACAGCTAGCTGCTGCGAAGACAGAAGGCGGCGAAGAGAGACCCATGTGGCGGGAGCTTCTTAGCCCATCTCCTGCTGTAAGAAAAATGCTCATCGTTGGGTTTGGGATCCAGTGTTTTCAGCAGATCACTGGTATCGACGCCACCGTCTACTATAGCCCGGAGATTCTGAAAGAGGCAGGGATACAAGACGAGACCAAGCTGCTAGCTGCAACCGTTGCTGTCGGGATCACGAAAACGTTGTTCATACTCTTCGCCACTTTCTTGATCGATAGCGTTGGAAGGAAACCTCTGCTTTACGTGAGCACAGTTGGGATGACTCTGTGTCTCTTTAGTCTAAGCTTCACTCTCACGTTTCTCGGCCAAGGAACGCTTGGCATAGCCTTGGCGCTTCTCTTTGTTTGTGGGAACGTTGCTTTCTTCTCTATTGGGATGGGACCTGTCTGCTGGGTCTTGACGTCAGAGATCTTCCCGTTACGGCTAAGAGCGCAGGCTTCAGCGCTTGGTGCTGTCGGGAACAGGGTCTGCAGCGGTATAGTGGCCATGTCTTTCCTGTCGGTGTCACGTGCCATCACTGTCGGTGGAACTTTCTTTATCTTCTCCCTTGTGTCTGCGCTCTCGGTTGTCTTCGTGTACATGTTAGTCCCGGAGACTAGCGGGAAGTCGCTGGAGCAGATAGAGTTGATGTTTCAGGGTGGGATAGAAAGGAAAGGCGGTGAAGTTGAGCTTGGAGATGCTGAGCGTCTTGTACGAAAGGATCAAGAGTTTTGACTGTGGAGGGTGTTCTGTTCATGTTTTAGATCCAATGAAAGTAAGACAGATTTTGCAAGTGCGTTTGGTGGTGGTGTATACATATTCCAGAAAGACAAGTGCTCTGTTTTTTCCCCTTGTTTCATGAAGAAACCATGTAATACTCAGAGACAATACAGAACGGTCGAACATTTGTGGTCACTTCGTGTTTCAGACTCTCACTCTTTAACATTCATATAGTTAAATAGAGTTTCCAGGCAGATCTCTTCATAGTTTCACTAGACATTAATTCTTAACTGATTCACCACCAAACAACAACATATTGCTTTTACTAAAACACTCTGTCTGCCCTCGTCTTCTCTAATTACTATAGGTCTCCAAGTAAAAAAAAAGTGTAGATGTTAACGATCTGTGAGATAAAAAGATCGTAATCTAAGAAGTTGGCCTGAGATGGGTCGACAATGTCAAGGAACAGATAGGCCAACCCTCCAATGCCTTCAAACAAGGAATAAGGACTTTCACAAACGCCGCCGCCACATATAAAAATGACATCCCTACCAAATACCAATCAATCTCATACTGGTCGAAGACAAGACCAGGATCTAAAGATTGACATGATCATTTCCATAATCAAAAGGAGTGGCTTTAACAAGCTTTACAGTATCTGAATATTGATGTGCCTGAACGTTGTCGTGGTAGTTGGTATGAAATTAAATCAACTAATGCGTTTTTCATGAAATTAGCAGTCAGAACAACTATACAAGAGATAAAAAAGAGAGCTTCAGAGCTTTGTTACGGTTTAGCCCACCACAATGAAATACAATACAAAACCGCGTCTCCAATTTCCGGTTCAGGACTGTCGGTTTGTTCCGGTTTAGCACATCACAATGAAAAAAAGCTTCGTAACATTTCTCCACGACGATGCAATCAGACATCCGACAACAATGGCGACTCTGAAGCCACCGGAATCTCAACTACTCAAAACCCTTTCATCAATCCTCACATCGGAGAAAACCCATTTCCTCGAAACCCTAAATCCATACATCCCTCAGATCACCCAGCCTCTCCTCCTCTCTCTCCTCTCCTCTCCTTCCCTCGCCAAAAGACCCGAAACCCTCCTCTCCTTCTTCCACTGGGCTAAATCCTCGACCCCCGAAGCCTTCCCATCCGACTCCCCTCTCCCCCTTCTCTCCCTCGTCCGCTCTCTCATCTCCCACCACAAATTCTCCGACGCCAAATCTCTCCTCGTCTCCCACATCCTCACAACAACAACAACAACAACCTCCGATGGTGGTGCACCACTCTCCCTCTCCAACTCCCTCCTCCACCCGAATCTCCACCTCTCCCCACCTCCCTCCAAAGCCCTCCTCGACCTCTCCCTCGGCGCTTACCTCCAAGCCGGGAAGCCTCACGTCGCGCTGCAGATCTTCCACAAGATGGTCCGGTTGAAACTCAAACCGAACCCTCTCACTTGCAACACTCTCCTCATCGGTTTGGTCAGGTACCCTTCTACCTTCTCCCTCGCTAACGCCAGAGAAGTGTTTGACGACATGGTTAAGCTCGGCGTCTCGCTAAATGCCAAGACTTTCAATGTGTTGATTCATGGGTTTTGCTTAGAAGGAAAGCTCGAGGAAGCCGTGGGGATGATCGATAGGATGGTTAGTGAGTTCGATGTTCAGCCTGATAACGTTACTTACAATACGGTTTTGAAAGCCATGTCTAAGAAGGGGCGTTTGAATGATGTTAAGGAGCTTTTGTTGGATATGAAGAGGAATGGGTTGGTTCCGAATAAAGATACTTACAATAATCTAGTCTATGGTTACTGTAAACTAGGTTCGTTGAAGGAGGCGTTTCAGATTGTGGAGCTGATGAAGCAGACGAACATGTTACCGGATCTACGCACTTATAACATGTTGATGAATGGGCTGTGCAATGAGGGAAGTATTAAGGAAGCTTTTGAGTTGGTAAATGAGATGAAGGAGTTGAAGTTGATGCCTGATGTTGTTACTTACAATACGTTGATTGATGGGTGTTTCGAGTTGGGGATGAGTTTGGAAGCTAAGAAGTTGATGGAGAAAATGGTGAATCATGGAGTTAAACCTAACCAAGTGACTCATAACATATCTCTTAAGTGGCTTTGCAAAGAAGGGAAGATGGAGGAGGTTGGTAGGAAGGTTAAGGAATTGGTGGAAGTGCATGGGTTTTGTCCTGATAGAGTTACTTATCATACATTGATTAAAGGGTATTTGAAAGTAGGAGACTTGAATGGTGCACTTGAGATGATGCGTGAGATGGGGCAGAAGGGCATTAAGATGAATACCATTACGCTTAATACCATTCTTGATGCTTTGTGTAAAGAGAGGAAACTTGATGAAGCTCGCAAGTTGCTGGATAGTGCTCGCAAGCGAGGTTATATTGTTGACGAGGTTAGTTACGGAACGTTAATCACAGGTTACTTCAGGGAAGAAAAGGTTGAGATGGCTTTGGAGATGTGGGAAGAGATGAAGAAGACAAAGATCATTCCCACAGTGAGCACGTTCAACTCTTTAATTGGAGGTCTCTGTCACAATGGGAAAACTGAGCTAGCTATTGAAAAGTTCGATGAGCTTGCTGAGAGCGGTTTGCTTCCTGATGACACTACTTTCAATTCAATCATCCACGGATACTGCAAAGAAGGACGTGTTGAGAAAGCGTTCGAGTTTTATAACGAAAGCATCAGACACTCTTTCAAGCCGGATAACTACACATGTAACATTCTTCTCAATGGTCTTTGCAAGGAGGGTATGACGGAAAAGGCTCTCAATTTCTTCAATTCGCTCATCGAGGAGAGGGAGGTTGATACGGTTACATACAACACGATGATCTCTGCTTTCTGCAAGGACAGGAAGCTAAAAGAAGCGTTTGATCTTCTATCAGAAATGGAGGAGAAAAGACTAGAGCCTGATCGGTTTACATATAATAGTATTGTCACTGCACTTATGGAAGATGGTAAGCTGAGTGAAGCCGAAGAATTGTTGGAGAAAGTTTCTGGAAAGTTTGGATCCGCGAAACAGAGTTTGCGGGGAGAGACACAGGAAAATGCTGAATCAAAGGAGGAAGTTAGCAGTGAGGGTATTGCATACTCTGATGTTATAAATGAACTTTGTAGTAGAGGAAGATCAAAGGGTGTTACTGTAAAAGTTACATAGAGTGAAAGCAAAACTCTCTTTTTGGGTTCCCTAATGTATTCTCGTTCAGTTTTGTATCAGTTTATGATTCTTTTTTTAACACAACAGTTTATGATTCATTATCAATTTGCTTTTTTGTTTATTGTCTTGTCAAGTAAATGTTTGATCAGTTGGATGATTCAGGCCCTGTTCGTTTCCTCATTCAATTGAGCCATTTGGATGAAGCTGAGCGCTTTGTTCGTTTAGACACAAAAGTATGACTCGTTCAAATGGCTCAGTTGAATGACTTTCGAAAATTTAATTTTAATTCTGCAAACCAGTTGATTGAACCGAATCAGATCATTTGGCTAGAACCGGTTCAGTCGAAATGCGGAAATGTCGATATTGTCCTTGGTAAAACTCAAATATTACAAACTTAATTTCATCGTTTTTTCAGTCTCATCGTTCTCTCTCTGCCGACAAAAACCTCTCAAATCTCAACTTTTCTCTCGCCACCATGAAAGGAGCTTGAAGCTCTCACCTCACCGTCGCTCTCTTGCCATCTCTCTCGCCATCTCTCGCCATCATGAAAGGAATTTGAAGCTCTCACCTCACCGTCGCAAGCTCGCAAATAATGAATACCGGGCAAATACCAAATATTTTTTCCCAGCCCTAGTTTTTTTTATCTCAGAATGATTCGTTGCATGTTGAGCAGGCAAAACATTTTGTTTGAGAACTTCTTTCACTAATAATTGTATTATTCTTTCTAGCACATATTAACTAGAGCTGCTCTTCCTACATCAGCAAGAGTAATGAATGATATACTGCAGCATCTGAAAGGAGAAAAAAGTCTTTAGGTGGTATGTAGAGAAACAAGCTCTGCAAAGACTATACAGGTTTTCTATCATCTATTGCTCAATGATTCTGATGGGTTTTTGCAAACACTCTCTGAGGTAAGTAGATGCGTTTTCTGATAGTCATTTACTTCAGTGTTGGACATATCATGTTCTTTAAAGTGTTTGTGTAAGACGCAAAGACTCTTTTGACTCCATTCGTTTTGGGATAATAATCTGACTTTTTTCATGTTCATTAAACCTTTTAAAAACGTAACTAAAAGGTAAGCTAGGACAGAAACAAATAGTGTTAATTTGGACTTGTGAAACTAAAGGTTTGGCTAGTTCCGTTATGCTTTGCTACTTGCTTCATTGGACTTTAACATGTGATCTATCAAATTCTCACTACTAAACAATGAACTCATTCTAGTTATATTTTTTTTATCTTTGTTTTCAAAACCAAAAGTAGTCAAAATTGACATAAAGACAAAACCCATAAAGAAAGTATTAAAAAGCTGTATTAGTTCAAAAAAAAAGAAAAAACTGAATTAGTACCAGAAGCTAAAACACCAAAGATCCTGCTTCTTTCGTAGTCTTCTAAAAAGACAGACTTCCACTCCTAAACGTCCTCAACAGTAGCTACAGCGACCAAGACCGCCACAACGACCACCCGAAAAACGATCGCCGACATAAAGACCATGATTATAAGGATAACTCTCCTTTTCATCAGATTCGTCGCTATTATCACCAGCCATGTCATCATCTAATTTAGCTTTTTTCTTAGATGGTTCCTCATCATCAGACGAATTGCTCTCTGTCTCGGCTTTTACAGAGACACTTTTACCAGCGGTAGCAACTTCTTCATTATTCGGACTGATCAGTGTGATCAACAAATCAATCTTTTCTTCGATCTTTGTTTGAACCGAAATCGGTGCTTCGTAGGGGTAGACTGATTTCGATGGTGGGATTAGGAGAGGTCTTCATAATGAGCTTGAACTGGATAGATGGAGAGTAAAAGATGTGTAATATGTTATAGCTGGACCCGGTGAAGGGTTGCCTACGTACCCCGAAAGGGGATCAAGCCAATCGTAGTTCTACAACGAAATGTCACAAGTGCTTAAAAGAAAGCATGTGATTTGGTGTTTCTCTCTAGAAAGTGAGAAGAGAGGCAAGATCTCCCAAAAAGGATCCTTCTTAAGGAGGGGATGCCTCCTTATTTATAGAAGGATGAGGTCTAGGGTTTTCCTAGTCACCTCCTTTTAAATGGGCTGAGCCCATTATCTTATAGGCCTTGTTGGGGGTAAAACCCATGTCCAACAGTAAGCCCCCCCCAGTTCGTTGAGAGAGATGAAGTTGATCTCTGCGAATTTTACGAAGAGGTTTATAAGACAATGGACTCAGCGCATTTACATTTAACGATCCAAGCGAGTTTACTTTGAACTTGTGCCTAGTAGAAGGCAAGTTTAAATAAACTCGTGCTTAGGAGTCGTAGCTCGGCGAGTAACTCGTGCCTAGTGGAAGGCAAGTTTACCGTGCTTCGGCGTATAACTCGTGCCTTGTAAAAGGCGAGTTTATCAAACCCATGCCTAAGAACTATAGCTCGGCGAGTAAGCCATGCCTAGTAAAGAAAGAGTTTACTAAACTCGTGCTCGATAAAGGCGAGTTGTCGGTAACTCGTGTCTAGAAAAAGGTGAGTTGAATGAAACTCATGTCTAGTAGAAGACAAGTTTATTCAACTCGTACCTAGTAAAAGACGAGTTTACGACTAACTCGTGCCTAGTAAAAAGCAAGTTTGTAAACCCATTTCTGAAAAAGGTAAGCTGTACTCGTGCCTTAGCGTAAGTAACTTGGCAAAAGTCCAAATTCAATTAGGATCAGAGAGACAAAATCATACCAGAACCTTGCCTCTGTTACATGGCAATGTGATGAGCTCTCAGCGAGAAACTGCGCCGTGTGCCGACCAAAAGCCTCCACTTGTGTATCTTCCCTCAACTCGAAATTATGATCGACAAAGAGTTGCAAAGGGAAGCGAGATGAATCTTCTCCTCCACGTCCGAGTATCCGCAAGACTCTCAACCTTGTGGTCGTGTAACCGCGGTCCCGAGTAACTGCGTATCGAGTAACCGTGAGAGAACGAGTCGAGTAACCGCAAGAGATCGAGTCGTGCCGAGTAACCGCGAGAGAGCGAACTGTGCCGAGTAACCGCGAGAGAACGAACCGTGTCGAGTAACCGCGAGAGAGCGAACAGTGTCAAATAACTGCGAGAGAGCGAACGGTGACGAGTAATCGCGAGAGAGCGAACGGTGCCAAGTAACCGCGAGAGAGCGAACGGTGTCGAATAACTGCGAGAGAGCGAATGGTGACGAGTAACCGCGAGAGAGCGAATCGTGCTGAGTAACCGCGAGAGAAACGAACTGTGTCGAGTAATCGCGAGAGAGCGAACGGTGACGAGTAATCGCGAGAGAATGAACCGTGTCGAGTAACCGCGAGAGAGCGTACCGTGCTGAGTAATCGCGAGAGAGCGAATGGTGACGAATAATCGCGAGAAAGCAAACCGTGTCGAGTAACCGCGAGAGAACGAACCATATCGAGTAATCGCGAGAGAGCGAACGGTGACGACCAAACGGTCAAACGGACTCCGAGTCCAATCTTCTTCGAAGATACTTCTCCATGCCCCACGGTGGGCGCCAATTGTTTGAACCGAAATCGGTGCTTCGTAGGGGTAGACTGATTTCGATGGTGGGATTAGGAGAGGTCTTCATAATGAGCTTGAACTGGATAGATGGAGAGTAAAAGATGTGTAATATGTTATAGCTGGACCCGGTGAAGGGTTGCCTACGTACCCCGAAAGGGGATCAAGCCAATCGTAGTTCTACAACGAAATGTCACAAGTGCTTAAAAGAAAGCATGTGATTTGGTGTTTCTCTCTAGAAAGTGAGAAGAGAGGCAAGATCTCCCAAAAAGGATCCTTCTTAAGGAGGGGATGCCTCCTTATTTATAGAAGGATGAGGTCTAGGGTTTTCCTAGTCACCTCCTTTTAAATGGGCTGAGCCCATTATCTTATAGGCCTTGTTGGGGGTAAAACCCATGTCCAACAATCTTCTGAACACGATCAGCCAATATTTCTATCACCTCCTTGGTATCAGACTGTTCCTTCCCAGTCACGTTTTTCTTATTATTTTTCTCTAAATCATCTCTCATAACTTTCTTCACAGGCTTTGTGGTCTTATTCGCAGAAAGAGATGATTTACCTTTGATTGCAGATTTCTTGTCCATGTAGAAAGATGATAAGAGCAGCACTAGGGTTAGCAAGAGAAAGTGGGAGAAGCAGAAACCCTAGGTGGCTTATTTATAACTCTTTATTTTGGGCTTGGAGCACAAGGGTTCGTTCAATTTTTATTCCTTTTTTCTTTCAATTTTTTTTTTCTGAACAAAACAAAAGGAAACTAACATTTAAATTTATTGGCCCACGTCATATTGAAGTGGCCCATTTATAGCCCATCAAATAGCGATCTCTGGTGTTCTTATCATTAAGCGAAGTAACCTTGGAGGTTCCTCAAAATCGTCTCTTCGCAGGTTCGTTTCTCTCATCGACTTCAATTGTGTTTTCTAGGGTTTTTTTAAATCGATTTCAATCGTTTAGGTTTTCGACAATAGATCTTATGAATACTGCGATTTATATAGTTCATGAATCAGAAATCTTTCCCCTAATCTGTTAGGGTTTTTGAATTTGGTTAGCTTCATCTTGATGTGGGTTTTGCATAAAATTAGGATTTTTTTTTCTTTAATCGAACCAAGCTTAGATCTTGTCTGAATCAACTTAGTGTGTTGTCATTAGGTGCCTCCATGTTTATGCTTAATGTCGGATCTGGTTTTGGCATATACTTAATACTTCCTCTACGGCTCTACCTCTTTGGTTCGGTTCTAATTCTCTAAAGCTTGTGTCTCTTTTGAACAGATTTGCAGGAAGTGAGGAGATATGGATAGTGAGAGAAGAGTGCATCCGGACTGTATAAACGCCTCTAATCCTTACCACGAGTGTGTTGAGTATTGCTTTAAGAAAATTGCTCAAGCAAAGGCTAAACTAGAGAAGCAAGGTACTCTTTTTTAAAAATAATTCTCCTGATGGTATATCTATTCGTATGCGTTGGATTTAGCGAGTCTATGAGTTTGATTCATAGCTAGGATATTCATTCATATAGAGTTGTGACTAATCTTCACTTCAAGTTTCTGGTTATGCGTATCTGAAGCTGTTTGTGGTTTAGATTGATGTGAGTATTTTTGCACATTACGCATCTGTTGATGCTACAATGTGACTTAGTCTTGATTCTTTGTATCACTCTTTTGCATACACATAGACATCATCGTATTAATTAAAACTGCGATTTTCCGTCTAATGTAATGAAGCATATGTAGTTCTGAAAAGGTTTTCAGAACTGAGACTTGTGCTCCTTTTTCATGTGTCAACAGGATTAGTTGAAGCTGTCAGTGGGCAGTCAAGGGAGACACCTGCTGATAAAATTGTAGAGGAAGAGAGTTCTGAGGAAGAAGATGAAGAAGAAGATAACCAAGAACCTGAAGTTGACGTCAGCCAACTTACAGGGAGGAAGAAGAAGTTGTATGAGCTAAGACTTAAGATGGTAAGTCTTTTTTCTTACTAGTCATTAAGCTCAATTCTGTAACTTGTCTTTAAGATCGTTTTGTATATGTATCTGCTTATGGTTTTCAGAATGAAGCAAGAAAGTTCAATCAGACAGATGTCGGGTCTGAAAAGAAGAAAATGGAAGCACCAACTGAGCCAAAAGGAATCTCCAAACAGAAATGGGTGGAGGCGAGGCACAAAAAGATCGGGAAGATTCTGGATGCTAATGGTTTAGATATGTCAAAGGCTTACATGCTCGATACTCAAGAAACAGCAGAAACCAAATACAAGAAATGGGAAAAGGAACCCACACCTTCTGGTTGGGATGGTACGTAGCAGTTTTCACCTACTTGTGACTTTGCTTTGTTCACTTCGATTGATGCCTAGTGTTTTAACTGCTGTCTTTGTCTCCAGTCTTCAACCAGAAGACGTTATACAACGCATACAAGAAACGGACAAAGAACATTCAGGTTGACATAGAGGAGTACAACCGAATGAGAGCAGCTGATCCAGAGTTTTACCGTGAGGCCTCAAGCTTGCAATACGGCAAGGTTAGTTGTTTTAAATCGTTTTGGTCTATTGAAGAGTCTTGACCAAGAGAGTCATATGTTTAATCATTTATTTATCTCTTGCAGGCCCCAAAAATTTCAAAAGATAAGATAGATAAGATGGCAAAGGAGCTCCATGACAGAGAAGAGAAGCGACAGGAGTTTAGCAGGAGAAGAAAGTTCAGGGAAGAGAAGGATATCGATTCGATCAACGACAGAAACGAGCATTTCAACAAGAAGATCGAGCGTGCGTTTGGGAAGTACACGCTGGAGATCAAAAACAACTTGGAGCGAGGAACTGCATTACCTGACTAAGTTAATTGAGATCACATGTTGGAAACATGAGAATGTATTATCTTGTCGAATTATAATGCTTTTGTCTGCTTATCGTCTTTAATATCTTGTAGAATGTACCACCAAATTCTCTCGTTAGAGAGAAAAACGGTAAGAAGGATTTTTTTTAACCCTTTGCCAAAATTACATACTACCGACTGGCAAAAGGTCTTAAATGTTAACTAAATGGATTTTGAAGTCTTGTTACTTTAACAACTTCCCTTAAACAAACCTTTGGTTTGGAGGTCACTAATTTCATTTTTATGGATTTAGTTTCCAGATACCACAATGGTTGTTATTGGAATAGAAAAATGAGTAGTTCATATGAAGTGTGTTAGAAGATGCCAGTTTATTTTCATCACCCAAAATGACTATTCTAAACAATACGCATAGTAAAGAAAACCATAGTTAAGATTATGAAGCTATTGTTTTTGTTTGATATACTTGTATTTTTTTTTCTTATCCAAATTTATGAAGTTAACAAATTCACTTTTATTCAAACGTGGATTTTAAAAATCACTTTAAAATCTAGTGTTATTGAACTTGTCATTTTATAAAACACTCTGAAATCCACTGTTATTGTATAAAATTTAAGTTGAAGATTTTAGAGTACTTTAAGTATTTCTAAAGTGTTTGAGGGGAGTTTCTTAGTTATAAAAATAAAAATCCAAATCCCACAGTTTTAAATGAGATTCTAGAATGTTTTAACAAAAATCACCTAAATCTCTGCAACTTATTGAAATCATCTAAAACTCCATTAAAAATCAAATCACATCAAATGTTAAATTGAATACACCCCCCCCCCCCCCAAATTGCATAGTGTTTAAAATTATGTTCTAAATAAAGTTCAGAGTATATAATTGGAAAAATTGTCAATTCGACCACGTCAAATACTATCTAAACAAATGATCAGTGCTAAATACGACACAAATTCAACTATAATTAAAAAAAAAAGACTCTGAACTTTTTAAGATATACCAAAATCTACATTGACCATAACAGAAATTAATCAGTCTTTAAACAATAAAACGAGGTCGTTTTGATTAAATCTTTTTTTTTTAACAATTATGTTCATTTGGGACTCAAACCCTTAAAAAAAATACTCTAACCACTAGATTAAAGTAAATGTTTGATATATTGTTACAGATTTGAAAGTATATATACTACTATACGTCATCTTCTCCAATTAAAACTTTGGTCATAATTATTTCTGATTTGTATAAAATACATTAACATTTTTAATTATCATATTTTTAATAAATTTATATTATACTATAATATAAATAATAAAATATTTTAATTCATACAAAATCGAATATACTTAGTTTTGAAACTATCTGTAAAGTTTTCTTATATTAATTATTTAAGAAAATTAAGCCTTGAAAGGAATTTTTTTATTTTTAAAAATGATATAATATACTTGGGATATTTTGTTCAAAATGTTGGCGGTGTTAAAAGGCCTTTTACATTTATTTCAATGAAATACTTTGCTCAAAATATTAGATACATTAAACAAAAACTAAAATATATAAAAACATAAAATATATAGTATATTATATTAATTTGAAAAATAAAAAGTTACTATCAAGTTCTAAAATAGTAAAATAATTTTTATAAGAAAATTTTATAAATATTTCAAAATTTTATCAAACATCCCACCAAAAAACGATTGTGTTGCGAGAAGATGGATGGTAGACAACCCTTCAACTTTTAACACAATAATTTTATATTTTACATTGAAAAGATCTATAATTTGTAACTTTGGCATCCTTGTAAGTATCTACGTCAATGAGATTACGCAGATTTGTTAACTTCAACCTAACATCAAATTTCCATATCAGTGTATTTGCACGTAGTGATTGTGAAGCTTATGAAAGTTTATAAATGCTTATACTTTTTTTAAATGCTTATACTTAATTGCATAGTGTTTAAGATAATGTTTAGAGTATTTTTCTGTTTTTTTTTTTGGAAAAGAGTTAAATCCGGATCTATTAAAGACACAAACCTAACTTCCGGGTGGAAAGTTCAGCGCACAGATAGATTCTCTCCCGGATATTCAAATGAGTTGTATAGATTATCTCCCGAGTATTCAAATGGATCGTAAGCATGGATTCATATCTGCGTGGTCACTTTTATATCCACAACTATATATTTTTATTTGATTTATTCTGAAACTTACAATAATATATTATTTATACTATTATTTATGAAGTGATTTAGCTTATATGTCAACTTCTACATAATTTTAGGTTTTTTGATTATTTATCATTATTTTCAATAATTTTAGTTAGTGTTTACTTTTTATTATGTTTTAATTGTTTTTAGTTAATATTTTTATTCATTATTTTCATAAAAAAATTAATTAAACTTATTAAATTTTTGATATCTTTAATAAATATTTATGAAGTGATTTGGCTTATAAAAATATAAATAATTTTTTTTCTTATTTGTGAAAATTTTCAATAATTATAATTAGTAATTTAACTTATTTATTATGTTTTAATTGTTTTTAGTTAGTATTTTGAGTCATTAGTTTTCAAAAAAAATTGATTAAACTTATTAAAATTTTGATATCTTTGATAAATAATTATATATTCAATATTTAACTGACTACAAATTAATATTATAGAAATTTATATGAAAAACGTGTTTGAAAAAAAAATACAATTCCATGTATTTATTTTCTGTTTATTTTATTTTTCTTTCTTATTTCTTAATGTTTATAATTATTAATATATATACACATATAATAATTGGATTTATCATTAAACTAAAATATTTAAAATAGTTTTATAAAAATAAAAAACTATTTATATTTTATAAACAAAATTTTCATGAGACATTTTTTAAATTATTAAATTTATTAGCGATGTATATAAGCAATAACAATATTTTTATTTATATTTGTTTGGTAAAGTGATTTTTGTGGTATTTTTATTTTTATTATTCAGATTCAAGAATAAATTTATTTGTTATTTAAGTTGAAAGTTAACATTTATTTGTTTTATTTTTCAAAATATTTAGTTAGAAATGGAAATTATCTTTTAAAAATATTTTCAGAATATCTACCTCCAAAAGAGAATATTTTTTGAAATTAATAATTTTTTATTTACAACAAGTACCTTATATTTATATTTTTTTCAAGAGTCACACAGAATTATGATTTTGTTTAATTTTTTTTAAAAGACTATTATGTAAAGAAAAGTATGATTCTATTTTATATAAAAACAGTATTTCCAAAAGTTCTTTTTACCTATAATTATTAGAGTTTTAATGTTAAAAGACCATTTTAAAATAATAATTATGATTTTATAATAAAGAAATAGTATTTTATACGAAAATAGGAATTTCTGTTTTAAATTAAAGAATATATAGACTGACTATAGCTTATTTTTCTCTATTATAGCATTTAGAAATGAAAATAACAATAGATAGAAAATGTTATCTTATACATTATATATTAATGTTTTGTTTGTCCACATAGTTTGTCTGTCTGAGTGTTTGTTTAGTTATTATATTAGATATTTCACAATATAACTATACATATATCAATAGTTTATTTATTTTGATTAATATAGTATGTAAAATTGGGTTCGGTTTAAATTTTTGGGTTTTTCATTTATTTTTGAGATTTGTAGTTTTTGGTAAATTCAATACTTTGATTTAATAACATCACTTTATATTAAAAATTATATATTTGTTTATGTATTAGATAAATGTTTGTAATTAATATAAAATACTGGTTAAAGATAACAACATATTTTAAAATAACAAAATATTAACGTCGTTATCAAAAATAACTTTAAAATAAATAAATGATAAAAATTAAGAAACTCAAAGATTCATTTTTTTTTGAAAGGAAAAACTCAAAGATTCATAAAATAGTATTTTTAATACTAATAGTAATTTTATTAATACGTATCCATAAATAGATTAAGCCCGCATGTGCGGGTAAAACACCTAGTTTATAAATAATTATATGAAAAACATAATAGTATATAACTAACCTTTAGTTCATGTTTTATTTTATAATAAAATGTTACTAGAAAAATTCGAATTATAAAAAAAAATATTAATGAAAAAAATTACTTATAAATTTAATTTTTTAATTATAACAAAATATTATAAAAATAAAATAAAAAAGCATACCAAAAATAAAATATATTTTTATAAAATACTGAATTAATTTAGTACCAAAAAACGAAATCTATAATCTTCCAATCAAAAAATAATTGAGTAACTTTCAAAAATTCACTTGACCAAGTATACAATTTTAAAAATAAAAATTTAAAACTCAAAATGATAATATTCCAGATTTTACGAAAAATAAAAATAATAGACGATAGAATATAATTTTGAAATGTAACACACAACAAAAAAAATATGTTGTAAGAATCAAAAATAATATAATATTTAGATCTTAATTTAATATAAAATCAGAAAACTTAATATTATAGCATCCAAAATATTATATATATTGATAAAGTTTACTAAAATAATATGATGGATACTACTATGTATACAAATTACTAAAATAATAGAACTTTATTATTTAAACATAACAATGTATTAACTTATAAAATCTCGCAAAATATTCATAGATTTTAAAATATTATTTTTAAACACAACATATAAATATATAACATAAAAAATATTAAAAGTATTTTAAAATGTATTGTATGCAAATTGTAAAGTTAAAAAGCTATAATAAAAGAGAATATATATTTGATAAGTAATAACAATCAATAAGAATATGAAATGTATAAAATAAGTCATTATATGAAAATATCACTATATATCAATAATCACAAATAGAAAAACTTAAATGATATAATTATGGAGTTATAAATATATAACATTAAATGTAAAATTATATATTTAAAACTCCTAAGACAATATTAAAATGGGAAAATTTGGAGAAATACACTTATATGAGATTTTAATTTGAAAATTACACTATCATTTAATATTTTTTGAAAAATACACTTTTGTATTTATGAATTTACTAAACTATCCACACTTAATTTTTATATCATAATTTTAGTTAATATTTAGAATAACAGTTTTAACAAGAATAAGATTTGTTTTAAAAAGAAATCTCTATAATATTCACACAATATATTTTTAATATATCTGAATACATTTTTTAGTATGAAAAGTAACAAGCTAATGTCGTCTTGTCTTCTTCCTGATATTTTGTTCTCCATTTTTTTAAAAAGTATTTATCTCTGGATTCAGATTTATTCTTCATGTCATCAGAAGTTGAATTAATTTTCCCCACCCCCTTAAGTATAATTGGATTTCGAAAATTCTATTTTTCTATTATTGCACACATCGTATATTGATCTTCAAACACAAATTTGATCTCTGTAGCTTTCTCACCTCGATTTTTATGGTTCTCTTAGATCTAGAGAATTGGAATCTGGTTTTGATTGTTCAGTTTGGTTGTGACCTTGAGTAATCAAAATGTGTCTTGCTTATAAAAAGAAAACTGAGTTTTGAGATAACAAGTTAGTTTTTTTGGAAAGACTAGCACTGACGTTAACTAATTCTTTTGGCTATAAAACATAAGAGTTATAATGTTATTTTTTTTTGAAAGAATTTTAAATTTATTCAAATAAAAAAAACATTTTTACAGCCAATGACTGCAGCTTGTTTCTTACATAATACTCCAATATAAGAAAGAAACCTAACGTAATCTCCAAGAAACTCCGAAATTTCAAAAAGAACGCCTCAAAAATCACCATCTTCCTCAAACTTACTCAGCTCTCACTCCTACTGAGCACCTAGCACTCACTCCTACTAGGATTTATCTTCCTCTTCCAAACCATATCTCCATAGTCTTCTCATACTTGTTTCTTTCTCTTCTCCTCAATGAAGTAATCCTATTACGGACCAGTTTATCCAACTTTTCAATCAGACAACCCGCCGGTCTAGGCTTTTCACCAACTCGTCTTACATTCCTCTCACACCAAAGCTCATACACCACAGCTTGAAAGCAATATCTCATCAAGAAAGTTGAACTTCTCTCATGTAAACCATTCACCACAACCTGCATTACTCTTGACCATTTATAGACACTTCCATTACCCGCCAAATTTCTGATGGTCCCATTCCGGACTTCTTTAGAACAGGAGCATTCAAAAAAGAGGTGATCTCTAGTTTCAGCTTCTGTTTTACATAGCCAGCAAGTAGAGTCAGCTAACGGATTCCATCTAAGCACTCTATCTCCCGTGGCTAACCTGTTATGAGTAGCCAGCCAGGTGAGAAAAGAGAATCTTGGAGTAGCATCCGAAAACCAGATAGCTTTAAACCACGGATCCTTCAGTGAATGGGATCTTGTGAGATTCCATGTGTGAGAAGTAACAAACTCCGTTCTGAAATCTCCATTCTCCTTTTTCCAGAGACAAACATCTTCCAACTGGTTGAGACCTCTGTTCTTTAGATTCATAATCTCTCGGCTATAAGCTGAAAAACATTTACTCGATGTCTTCTAGTTCTATAGATCTGGATAGCACTTTCTATCGTAGAGTTATAATGTTATTAAACATAAAGAAATATAATATTAATATTATTATTAATTTTGAAGCTATATTATAATTACCGAGATATGTAATCTGGATAAAAATATATTTTCACATTTAATAAAGTGTAGTTTTCACAAAAAAAAAAGGAGGTGTAATTTTTAAATTTTGAACTATTTCAAAAGTATTTTTCAAATTATCCCTATTAAAATTATAAATTTAAAATATAGAAATATCATGCGGGTTAGAACTAAGTTGGTTAATTAAATAGTTGATGTTTTGAGTCAAATAAAAAAAAGTGAGTATGAAAGAAAAATCAAAAAGGATATAAAACACACTGGAAACCCTAAAAGGAGAAAACTTGCTGAAAGTTTCGTGTTTTCGTCTGCGGTCAAGGAGTAGGAACTAGGGATATATAAAGTTTGGGGGATTGAACATTGTTGTTGTTTGACGACATGGGTTTGTCTTTTCTTCTTGCAGTCGCCGTGAAACAGAGAGGAATGAAGAGAAGCAGAAGAAGAAGAAGAAGAAGAAGAAGAAGAGAGATGCAGGGTTGGGTCGGCCCGGAGATTCCTCTGGATCTCTTGATCGAGATTCTAGCGAGATTGCCTGCGAAATCGGTAATGAGATTCAAGTGCATCTCAAAGTTTTGGTCATCTCTCTTGTGCTCCAGTTTTTTTTGCAATCGTTTCATTATGATGCTCCCATCATCCCCACGTCTTTACATGTCTTTACTGGATCAAGCCAACTACTCCAAGTCTGTGCTCTTATCATCCGCTCCAAACCCTGCTGCTTCTCATTCTTCCATTGTATTCGACCAAGATCTGACCATCCGTGAGATGGGAGGTTACTACTTGCGAGCTGTCCGTGGCTTCATTGGTTTTACAGTGTTTAAAAAGGAGGCACGGATCTATAACCCTAGCACAAGACAACTTATCACCTTACCTGCCGTGGAATCCAATATCTTAGCTCAAGTAGATAAATATAACATCTCCTACTTTATCTGCTACGACCCTCTTAAGGATCAGTACAAAGTACTCTGCACTATCACGGTACTATCAGAAGAAGGTATGCTAACGATAAGGTCAGAGCGTTGGGTTTTAGTACTAGAAAGTGGTGGTTCCTGGAAAAGGGTTGCAAAGGATTTTCATCCTCATTTTCCTGATCCACTAGAACTGACTATGAACGGTGTTTTATATTATTTGGCTTGGACTGATTATACTACTTGTGTGCTTGTGAGTTTCGACATCAGCTCCGAGGAGTTCAGTATGTTGCAAGTACCTCGGAAGCCTGGAGACGTGCTACCTATGTTGGGCAAGTGGGTGGTTACAATAGACTATGGTGGAAAAGTAGCAGTTTTTGACTACACCTATCTAAAAGAAACTGGTACCGTGGATCTGTGGGTTGTGGAAGATTGGAGGAAGCAAGAGTGGTCGATGAAGACTCTGGCTTTGAAGCCTTCTCAGATGCATCTAGTCGCTGACAATAGATTGAAGCCAAAGGGTGCAATGTTAAAAGGCAAGATTATTTTGGTACCGCTCAAGTTGGTTTCTCCCTTTTACTTCCTTTGCTATGATCTCCAAACCAATGATCTGAAAAAAGTTGACATCAAAGGGATACCAAATCGTTGGTTTCGCAAACAGGCCAAATCTTTTGACCTGGAGTTTATGGATCCGAGTGAGAACATCAAGTATCTTGAAACTTGAAACTTGAAACGTGGGACTATACGATGATTATTTTGGTAAGCTTCACAAGTAATTCGTGTTTTCTGCTTCTTCCATTTCTTTGTTTGATTAGCGAATAAGATCTGTATTATTGATTACTTATTACTTAAACTTGCCAAGTTATTGTTGTTTTGCCTTTCTGTGGTCATAGTTAGGAGGTAAGACGATGGAACCATGCGTGTTGTGTAATAAGAGCCTGGAACCTAGCTTATTACGCATTGTGAAGGATATATACCCTTTAGTTTTCTGTAATAATTAAGAGCTTTGTTTTCATGTTTGTACAAACTGGTTTCCTTTGTTTAAGACGCATGATGGCTTCTGTCTGTTTACAAAAGTATCGTCCCTCTTTGCTAAGGCTCTGTAGGCAATTGACCGCCAGCAATTGCAATCACAATCCTTTGTTGATATATTTCAACTTTCAAGCTCCAAAACCTTCAAACTTGGGAGATGAAACTTAACACAGTCAAAACTGTAACAATAATTTTTATAGCATCCGATATTGTAGTTTATATCAAAACCAATGACAAACAATCAGAAAAAAAAAGAAATTAGCAAACAATTTGATGAAATTCCACATTTGCATAAGACCATGTACACAACTTTCTTATTAAAATATAAACATTCTTTTAAGGAAAAATTATCAATTATGACTCAAAACTTGATTTCAAATAAAAAATATGTCCAAACTTGAATCAAATGCAAAAGTAACCAAAAATATTTTTTTTTTAAGTTTATAACCCTAATAAATTTTCTGGCCATACGAATTATTTGAAAGTCGTCTAGTATCGTTGATCTTAAACATAATTTATAAATTTTGTAAAAAATATTTTGATAAGTGAAAAATTGAAATCATGTAATTAACACATTATATAAATTAAGATATAATAAAAGAAAATTATTTTCAATATAGATTAGTGAAAGTAATGAGTCATGATATTCTTTGGTTTAGGGTTTGCCAACATATGTTGTAATATTGTATGTGTTTTAGGATTAGATTTTGGAAAGCTTAAATGTTTTTTTGAAAAATTTGAAATTTACCTATGTGTGCTTATTTACAGTAAACACTATTTAAGTTTAATTTAATTTTATAAAATATTTAGTTGGTTAATTTAGTCAATTTAAGTTTATGGGTTATATTTAGGGTCTGGACGGCTTACTAATAAGTCGTCTGGTGTATAGTATTCAACAAACGACTTACAGTTAAGTCGTCCAAACCGGAACGAACCTTTAATTTTACCAATGTATTTTTAAACCTAACCGGATTATTTACGGGACATATATAAGATGATTTTTATTCACTTTTTCGCGAAATTCAGAAAACTCTAGCGCCGTTTTTCTTAGAGGCGATTTCGAAGGCTATTTCCGTCTATTCTCTCTAATCCATCGTTCTCACCGCCGGTTATCTCTCTGCCTTTATCACCGTCGTTCTCACCACCGTTCTCACCGCCGCTTCCTCTATTTCAGATCTGATAACGCGTCTCGTTGAACTCCGCCGCCGTAAGTTATATCTCTTACTGTCGAGTGATTGATTGAGGAAAAGATGAACATAAAACATTGTCTCTATCAATTTGTGACTTAAGGTGTATCTATAGTCGTTCTCACCGTCGTTCTCACCGCCGCTTCTTCTTTTCACCTATATTTGCATATCTACAACCGTTGTGTCGAAGACGACTATATCTTCTACGATTTTTCAGGTCGGCTTAAAATGTTCTACTGGAAATCCTCCAGTATATAAATTTACAATAGTACGAATGAACAAGAAATGCCTCGTTGATTACAGTAATAACAGCTACAATGTGGATCCTGACGATGGCAAAAGCACGACGGGCATTTTTTTATGTCGATTATTGTTTGGTAACTTGGTGTTTTCAGAAGCAAAAAATTGTTACTTTATCTTCATGTGAGGCTAAGTTCATAGCGGCCACAGAAACAGCAAAGCAGGAAATATGGTTTCAAGAACTTCTTGAAGAAATCCTTGGAGAAGAATGTGAGAAGGTAGTCATACGAACCGACAACAAATCAGCAACTTACCAAAAATCCATTGTTTCGTGGACGCAGTTTGCATATTCATACTCGACGATTCCATTTCATACGGGAGTGTGTCGAAGATGGTCTTGTTACCGTAGAACATGTAGCCGGAAGAGAGCAAAAAACTGATATTTTGATTAAGGCATTTGGAAGGATCAAGTTTCAAAAGATGAGAGATCTCATTGGAATTCAAGATGTGTCAATTAGTGATTTCAAGATTAAGGGGAAAATGTTGTTTTAAACTTGAAATAACTTGATTTGTCCAAAAAAAACTTGAAATAACTTAAGGAACAAGTTATCTATTTCCTGCCAAGATATGAATAAGGTAGGAAAAATTATAGTATTTAGGAGTTATCTAAATACTTGATATCTGATGTGTTTTATATATATATATATATATATATATATATATAAATAAGGAGATGCTAATGTGTGGCATAACTTACAAGTTTGAGAATTTTAGTTTTGAGAGATTTTTCAAAGCAATAAGTAGTTTACTCTTGATTCTGAGTGTTTAGATTCAATAGTAAAATGTTCGGAGAAGCTCTAGCTAGTGATTTTCTTAGATGCCAATGATTTTCACTCTCTATCAAACAGAGGTTAAAAAAATCAGCGCATTTGACAAATCAAAGCTATTTGAGTTGCAAGGCAAAGTCTATATTATTGGAAGGTAATGCAGACGTGATCGCTGCTCGGTTACAGAAGCGAGCTTCCAAAGGAGAACATTTCATGCCTCTCACTTTTCTCCACTCTCAGCTTGAGCTGCTTCAAGCTGATTACTGAGAAACTATATTCAAAATTAGGACGGTTCTAATCCCTGAAGCTATAGTTAATTCGATTCATTATTTATTTATTTAGTTAATTCGATTCATGAACTGCTAACAAACTCTCTAAGCTCTTGAGAAGATATAACAAACTATCAGCACGTTGTATTACTATTTTATCTTTTGAATACTGATTTATTATTTTAATATAACTATGTAAATTATTTACATCGACAATTTTACAACCCATAATCGATTTCACGTCTCTATCTATGCAACAAACTCTCTGGACCTCTAAAAGGAACTTTCACCTACTATTAATCTATGTAGTCAACATGTACAATACAATAAGCGAAACTTTTACTTTCCTGAGTATTCACGTTGTGACTGAACAACTTGATGGCCCTTAGTCAAAAACAAAACAAAAACAACTTGATGGCTGAAGCGGTCAGATTCTGTAGCCAGAAGAACCCATAAGTGGAGGAAAACCAACACAACCAAATCAATTATAGTTAAAAAAAACAAGAATGATTAGTTATGGAGTATTTATTTGAATAATGAAGACCATGTCAATTCTACCAACTGTTGCATTATTATGTCATAGAAAAAAAAGACATTTAACTTAGAGCAGAAGTATCTCCATGTCAAATAGTGGTAATAGACAAATATAGGATGTTCACTACAAGAAAACACGCAGATATTGAGGGACTTTTTCCTCAGTATGTCGTCGGAATAACCGTATTCGGACGACATACCGAGGAAAAAGGTCCTCGAAAATAACTCCTCGAAATTTCATTTTCCCTCGAAATTTCCTCAAAATTTTCTGACGGAATTTCGAGGAACAGTAATTCCGAGGAAACTGTGAGGACGAGAGTTCGTCACAAAAGTCCTCAAAATTTTCCTACGGACGTGGTCGTCGAAATATTCTGAGGGAACACTTTCCTCGGAATTTTTCAAAAAAATAAATAAAAAAAAAATATTAATTTTTTTAATGAAATTCGAAAATATAAAATATAAAATAAAAATTGAAATTGAAAATATATTATATAATATTATTCAAAATTGTACAAATTAAAATATATTAAAAATTAGTTTTAATAAATAAAAATTTTAAAAATCCAAAATAGTTTTTAATCAAAAAATATAAATATATAAAAAAATAGTTTAATAATTACAATATATAGTTTTTAGTATACATGATTTATATATATATATATATATTTATAAAAAATTACAAATCGTTTATAAATATAGAAAAAGGTTTTTAAATATTTTTAAAATTTTAAAAAAACTTTTTATTATTACTGTAAACTTTAAAAACGTTTTAATATATATAAAATAGTTTAATAATTACAAAAATAATTTAAATATATAAAAAGAGTTTAAATATATAAAAAATAGTTTACTAATTACAAAAAACGTTTTAAAAAAATCATATACACATTTTTAAAAATCAAAAACGTTTTAAAACACAAAAACATTTTGAATTTTAACCAAAACACAAAATAAATCGAAAATAAAATAAAACAACAATTTCATAATTACAAAAAAAGTTTTAATATATATAAATAGTTTAATAATTACAAAAAGTTTTAATATATAAAAAATAGTTTTAATATATAAAAAATAGTTTTAATATATATAAAATAGTTTAATAAGTACAAAAATAGTTTTAATATATAAAAAATAGTTTTAAAAAATCAAAAATTGTTTTAAAAATTCAAAAACGTTTTAAAAATCATATACACATTTTTAAAAATAAAAAAAACGTTTTAAAAAAAAAAAAAAACGTTTTAAAAAATCATATACACATTTTTAAAAATCAAAAAACGTTTTAAAAAATCAAAAAACGTTTTAAAACATGAAAAACGTTTTGAATTTTACCCAAAACACAAAAGAACTAAAAAAAATATATAACAACAATCCAAACAACAATCCAAACTTGAAAATCCTAAGCTATCCATTCAATCCTAGAATTTCCTTCCTAACAATCTAAATTTCGAGATCTAACATCCAAAGAATCGATCTATGAAGAGAGGAAGAGAAGAGAGATGAACTTACATGATAGGAAGAGAGGAGAGGAAGAGAGGAGAGGAAGAGAGGGGATTTGCCGCGCAGAGGAAGAGAGGAGAGGAAGGAGGCCGCGCAAGAGAGGAGAGGAAGAGAGGAGAGGCAGAGAGAAATGGGGAAGAGAAGAACGTAAAACCTAATTTATGAGACGTCCGACGGACACTGTCCGTCGGAATTTCCTCACAAAATTTAATAAGGTTCCTCGAAATTTCCTCGAAATCTTCTAATCTAATTTTCGCGAAACGTTTGGCGGCTAAGGTTGCCGGGTTAATGAAAAATATTCCGAGGAAAGCAGGTTCCTCGAAATTTCCTCACAATATTGTGAGGAAATTTCGAGGAAACAGGATTTGAAAGCAGGTTCCTCGAAATTTCCTCACAATATTGTGAGGAAATTTCGAGGAAACAGGGTTTGAGGTTTTGAAAACATCGATTTTTTTCCTCTATGTCATTTCTTATACAAATGTAATTCATACTAATGAGTTTTCTTTGTATAGATGATCATAAACAATGAAATAACACAATTACAAAAATAATTGTAAGTATTCCCACAAAAATGAAAATAATGAAATAACACAATTACAAAAATGACGTCAAACTTAAGGGTTTTAAACCGAAAATAATGTTTTGCGGATTGAACGGAAACCACACAACATAAGAGAAACACTTATACATTTTAATAAACGTTAAAGGAAATAATTACAATTATTTTTGTAATTGTATTATTTCATTGTTTATGATCATCTATACAAAGAAACCTCATTAGTATGAATTTTACATTTGTATAAGAAATGACATAGAGGAAAAAAATCGATGTTTTCAAAACCTCAAACCCTGTTTCCTCGAAATTTCCTCACAATATTGTGAGGAAATTTCGAGGAAACAGGGTTTGAAAGCTGGTTCCTCGAAATTTCCTCACAATATTGTGAGGAAATTTCGAGGAAACAGGGTTTAGGGTTTTGAAAACATCGATTTTTTTCTTCTATGTCATTTCTTATACAAATGTAATTCATGCTAATGAGGTTTCTTTGTATAGATGATCATAAACAATGAAATAACACAATTACAAAAATAATTATAAGTATTCCCTTTAACGTTTATTAAAATGTATAAGTGTTTCTCTTATGTTGTGTGGTTTCCGTTCAATCCGCAAAACATTATTTTCGGTTTAAAACCCTAAAGTTTGACTTCATAATCTGCCTAAGACACTTAATGAAGGTTATATACGTGTTATTCAATCCGCAAAACGTTGTTTTCGGTTTAAAACCCCTTATTCCTCGAAATTCCCTCGGAATATTGTGAGGGAATTTCGAGGAAATACCGAAAATCATTTGTTTCGTCGAAATTTCCTCGAAATATTTCGAGGGTATTTCGACGAACAAGGGGTTTTAAATCAAACCCCTCAACCGTGAAGGGACATTCCGAGAAAATTTCGAGGAAACCCTATTGTCTCTCGGTATTCCCTCGAAAAATACAGAGGAAATGTGTCTTCCTCGCAATTTCCTCGAAATTTTTCGAGGAAATGTGTCTTCCTCGCAATTTCCTCGAAATTTTTCGAGGAAATACCGAGGAAACCACATTTCTTGGTTTTCTCGGTATTTCCTCGATTTTTCGTCAGAAAATTCCGAGGAACTCATTTTCCCTCGGTATGTCCCTTAGAATACCGATGTTTTCTTGTAGTGGTTGTTCAAAACAAAATTAACAAAGCAAAATGTATGTTGGAACTTGCATACAAGAGAAGACATCATCATTACAATAATTATTCATATTAGCAAATTATAACCAAATTAATTAAGCCTTAGTGCGTGCATTAAGGTATCGCGTTTGCTTGGGCCATGAGTAGTGTCATCCTTATAAGAGCATCTACATCTTTTAGGTATTCTTAGAATACTTCAAAAAGTTAATATTAAAATACAATGTAATTATTTAATTATATTTTATTTTCAGAAAAGTATTCAATTATAAAGTGAAATGTGGATAATTATTATCTAAAAATATCTCTCAGGTTGTTCAAATGAGCTATTTTGTCACTTTTCTAAAAAATTATCATAAAAACTCTATTAAAATACTCAGTTGTGTTCCAATTTCTCTTCTTTCATATTTTCAACTATTTTATACTCCAGTTGACTATTCAATTTATTAGTTTTACATGCTTATATACAGAAGGATTTTCTTGTCTTGACAAAAGAAATAGATTTTATTGTAAAATCGAAACTAAGGAGTTGATTGGTTGCTGCTGTAGCTTTAGATTTTTTGTTTTAGAAAATAGGCTGTAAAATTTTTACTTTGACTTTAATTTTTTTGACTTTGGATATTTTTCAAAACACTTGATAAAAGCTGTAGAAAATTTGGTATCTAGAGCCAATATATTTTCCAGTGGATGGCTTGAAAGCCCATTGTTGGCAGGTGAGATGCCCACCAAAAATGAAGCACTTTTTATGGCAGATTGTATCAGGGTGTATTGCGGTGAAAAAGAATCTTAAAGCCCGAGGGTTGCATGGGGATATTGGGTGTGATAGATGTGGGCACGCTGAGGAATCATTAAACCACGTCTTTTTTGAGTGTCCTCCAGCTCGGCAGGTATGGGCACTATCAAAGATACCAACAAATCCAGATATCTTTCCTACGGAAGCACTGTTCACAAATATGGATCATTTGTTCTGGCGAGTTCTCCCAAAGATGAATGATCATCAATTTGTATGGATACTATGGTATATTTGGAAGGCACGGAACAATAAGGTGCTTAGTAATCTGGATGTGGATGCATTGGATACACTAAAATTGGCAGAAACGGAATCTACCATGTGGGCTGCGGCACAAGAATTAGATGTAAGAAGAAATCTTCCGCACCAGGTACATCAACCTATCACAATTCCAGGAAGATGGTGTTTCATTGATGGTTCGTGGAAGGATAAGGATTCTTTCTCGGGACAGGGTTGGTATAGCACTTTAGAGGGATTCGAGGGATTAATGGGGGCACGAAATGTTCGAGCCAGTATATCACCCCTACACTCGGAGGTGGAAGCTTTGGTTTGGGCAATGGAGTGTATGAGAAATTTGCGACAGTTTCAGGTTACGTTTGCAACGGATTGTTCTCGGTTGGTGAAGATGGTTTCGGAACCAGAGGAGTGGCCAGCGTTTGCAAGTTATCTGGAGGATATTAAGAGTCTACAAAGTAGCTTCCAAAGTTCACAGCTTATTCATGTACCACGAACGCAGAATACAAGGGCGGATCGTTTAGCACGCAGTGCCAGACAACAATCGTCTTTCGTCGTTCACATGGATGCGGAGCTACCAGTTTGGTGTGCAGAGTCTATATGAGTCTGTGTTGTTGATGACAAAAAAAAAAAAGAGCCAATATATTTCCTTTAAAAGATTTTGACTCTAGCTTTAGAATCTATTCTATTAATTCTTTAACACGTCCAATTGATATGGAGTTATGTCCACTTTTTAACTTTTATAACTGCCATTAAATACATCTTTAATATACCTTTTTGTATTAATATAACTGCCAAATCACGTAACTGACTATTAATCACGTAACGGCCCAAAAGGGCGTATGATTCAATATGATTTGATATCGTATTTTTTTTTGAACGCCCATTACTGCATAATTATATTTCTTAATTTCTTAATCATGGTCATTAGTCACGTAACTGGCTAAAAAGATATTATACAAATATTATAATTATTAAAGCCTCTTATAAATCATTTAAAAAAGATATTATACAAATTAAAAACAAAATTAATTAAAAACACAAATATAAAAATTAAACTTTTAAAAAATGTGAAACAAAAAATTTACCCGCCTTTTTAAGGGCGGGTCAAAATCTATTCTATTAATTATCCTGTATGACCAATTAATAAAAGGTCCTTTAGAGCATTGTTAACCGTTAGTAACTTCCCTCGGCATATGAAACGATAATTTGGCTTCGAATATTGTTAACCGTTCGTAACTTCCCTATATTCCTGTTTTTATGTTCAAATAAAAAAAACAAATAATTTGGACTGAATATTGACAAAAAGACGAAGCCTTACCATATGATACATGTACATACTTACAAAACTTATCTATTCTATTAAATTCATATCATACAGAATATGATTATACAAACACACAAACATAAAAATTATGTTTCTTTAAAAAATAAAATTAAAACTAAAATTAAACAACTAAAATTAAAATTAAAATTATTATCATGATCCGATATTCTACAGATTTTAGTTTAACGGGTTTTAAATAGATTTCTACATTTGGACCCGCCTTTTTATATTTTTTAGTTTTATATTCTTTTAGAAATTTAATTTTTATATTTATATGTTTTAGTCATATTGGTGTTTTTCATTGTATAACATTTCTCTTAAATAATTAATAGGAGGTTTTAATCATTGTATTAAAATAGTTTTACCATACATATATCAATATGTTATGTTTCTATTTTAATAGTATTGACTAGATTCGGATTCGCCTTTAAAAGAGCTGGTATATTTTTTGTTTTACATATTTTAGAAATTTAATTTTTATATTTATGTTTTTAATCATATTTATATTTTTCTTTGTATAATACTTTTTAAATAATTAATAAGAGGTTTTAATAATTATCGTAAAATAATTTGACCACACATATATCAATAGGTCATATTCCTGTTTTAGTATATTGATATTATATAATGAAAAAAACGTAAATAAAACATAAATATAAAAATTAAATTTATAAAAAAATGTAAAAAAGAAAAAATACCCGCCCTTCTAAGGGCGGGTCAAAATCTAGTTCATTAATAAAGCTTGATTGCTTTGGTTTTATTGCTTTAGAGAGATTTGTGATTGTATGGAGCACTAACAGCCATCACCAATCACCCCTAAGTTGATTTTACCAATTATCCTTTATTGCTTTGATTATCCATCTATATTAATTTCAAATCCATAGATGTCACATATTGCTTAGAAGATAAATTACTAATTTAAAATAAAGGAAACTAACTTGTTCATGTAAACATTGTAATATACTAAAATACATACATATATGTATTCAATTATACAGCCAAAAGTGGAGAGAGCCAGCGCAACCAATTCAATACTAAAATAGTTTTTTTTTTATGACAGCTACTTTTTTTTTCCGGGGTCAAATCTGACAACTAGCTTAAAAAAACGTTTATTTGTATTAAAAACTATATAATGATTCATCATGGAGTATTTATTTGTATTAGGAAGACCAAATCAATTCTACCCTAACAAACATGTACCAACTGTTGTATTCTTATGTCATCAAAATGAAGACCTTATCTTCATTCTCCATACTTCTCATAATATACCTTTAATTAGTTAAAAATATATAATTAATATTTAAACTCATATTGCTGACAACTCATCAAAACGTATATATATTTTATATAAAAATTAGCCGTCTGTTAGAAAAAGTTCGTAAAATAAATAAATATTTGATTTCAATTTCGGCCATCCTCTCGTCTTCCTTCCTCTACCTCTGTTCATCCCCTGCTCACCGTCTCGCCTTTTCATCATCCATGGCCGTTACCCTTGAAGTTACTCCGACGAGAAAACGGCGTCCTCTGGTCGTCGAACATCTCGACTCCCCGAAGATATCAGATACGAAACTGATCCGATCACTGTTCTTCGCATCTCAAGAGCTTTCTCATACGCAACCTCTCAAATTCATCCTCCGACGAAACTCTCAGTCCATCATACGCAAGGTGAAGATACTAGCCGCCGTTTTCGACGAGCTTCTTCTTCGATCACACATGGTTTACTCGCAATCCGCTCAGCTCTGTTTCGAGGAGATGAACATAGTGATGCAACGTATGAAGACTTTGATCGAAGACTGCACAAGGTCAAGCAAACTATGGCTTCTCTTACAGATCGAAAACGTTTCCTTCAGTTTCCACGAACTCCTCACCGATCTTTCCACCGTTCTCGATATTTTACCCGTCAGTGATTTCAACCTCAGCGAAGACGCGGAAGATCTTATTTTTCTTTTGAAAAAACAATGCTCTGGTTCGGTTCAGTTCGTTGATCCTCGTGACAACGGTCTCCGTCGTAAAGTAACGGATACAATCGACGGAATAAAGCACCAGATCGTTCCGGATCAATCGAACCTGATCGAAATCTTCAACGATCTTGGTCTTCTTGATTCCGCTAGCTTGATAGAAGAGATCCAGAGACTGGAGGATGAGACTCATGATCAGATCGACGAGAGATCAAGAATCGCAGCCGCTTCTCTCATCGGACTTGCGCGTTACGCAAACTGCGTTTTGTACGGTCCTTCCACACCGTCGCCTCACCCTGACTTCCGCCGTTATAAGTCGTTGTCGGAAGCGAATATCCCGGCGGATTTCCGGTGTCCGATCACGCTGGAGCTTATGCGTGACCCGGTGGTGGTGTCAACGGGGCAAACGTACGATCGAGAATCGATCGATCTATGGATCAAATCAGGGCACAGTACTTGCCCTAAAACAGGGCAAGTCCTCAAGCACACAAACCTCATACCAAACAGTGCGTTAAAGAACTTGATTGTGATGTGGTGTCGCGATCAGAAGATACCGTTCGAGATTTACGGAGACGGCGGTGTTGGATCTTCTACGCCGTGCACGGAGGCGGTGGAGTTTACTAGGATGATGGTTTTGTTTCTGATCGATAAGCTTAGTTCGGCAGAGTCTAACCATGTGGTTTTTGAGCTCCGAGCTCTTGCTAAGTCGGACTCGGTGGCTCGAGCTTGTATAGCCGAGGCTGGAGCCATACCGAAGCTGGTACGTTTTCTAGGCTCTGACTCCCCGAGCCTGCAGATAAACGCCGTAACGGCGATTCTCAACCTCTCTATATTAGAACAGAACAAAACAAGGATCATGGAAACTGACGGAGCTTTAAACGGCGTCATCGAGGTTCTGCGTTCGGGTGCCACGTGGGAGGCTAAGGCAAACGCCGCCGCGACTCTGTTTAGTTTGGCGAGCATCTCGACTTATAAAAGAAGGCTTGGGAGAAAAGTGCGTGTGGTGAGCGGATTGGTTGACCTTGCGAAACAGGGTCCCACGAGCTCGAAAAGAGACGCATTCGTGGCGATTCTTAACCTCGCCGCAGAGAGGGAGAACGTGGGGAGGTTCGTCGAAGCGGGGGTAGTTCAAGCCGCGGGAGATGCATTCCGGGAGCTGCCAGAGGAGGCAGTGTCAGTTGTGGAGGCGATTGTTAGGAAAGGAGGACTCATGGCAGTATCAGCGGCGTTCGGGTTGATACGGCAATTGGGGGAGATAATGAGGGAAGGAGGGGATACGACAAAGGAGAGTGCCGCCGCGACGCTGGTGACCATGTGCAGGAAAGGAGGGTCGGAGTTAGTGGCGGAGATGGCGACGATTCCAGGGATAGAAAGAGTTATATGGGAGATGATAGGGACGGGAACGGCGAGGGGAGGGAGGAAAGCGGCGTCGTTGATGAGGTATTTAAGGCGATGGGCAGCCGGAGATATACATGAGACGGCAGCAACAGAGACACAAAGCATCGTTGTGCCAACACCAAGTAGAATTTCTAATCCCGTTTTATGATTTTCTTCTTTGTAAAGTTCAAAGGTTTTTTTGTGTGTTTCCCTTTATAATTTCGAAAATGATTCTTTTACAAGTATTAAGTTGTAACTGTAAATACAATTCGAAAACAATAAACAAAAGATTTGCTGCTCTTGTTATTTTCCGGGTCCAAAATGCCGCTAGTATGTTATTGTTATTTTTTTTAGACATAAATGCTGTGACCGAGATGTCATAATATATACTCCAGTTCTCGTAACCTTGAAAGCATAGAGTTAGAAAAGACAATTGTTTTGAGTTCAATCATGTGTTGTGTCTTGTTTGTAAAGACAAAAGAATAAGTTTGCAAAAGTTTGACAACACAAAAGACAGAGCAATTCCACGAGATAATAATACACACACACAAGCATGTTTCCCAAAAGAATGATAATGATTGGAAAAGGAACTGATGGCTAATGGGTAACAATCTTTCCTTTATTTGTAAAGAAGCAAACTTTCGTTCAATTACAGTTTACCCAAGAATTTAGGATTTACATAAATATTTAGAATCTATTCTATTAAAACAGAAATACAAAATTAGATTAACCCTTAGTTTTTCACTATATTTACATTATCATGCCACTGAAATATTAAATGAAGCTATATTTAAATATAATTGTCTTTTCCTAATTTAAATAATAGATTTAAGCATTTAATGTTTTCTTCTTAATTTAAATAATAGATTTCCATAATAATATCATAACCAAAATATATTTCCTAATATATTTCGTATTAACATATTAAATATTTTTAATATTTATTAGTAATAAACAGTAAAATAAAAAATCACACATCATAATCGATTTATATAACATATAACTAAAATATAATTTTTTTGTTCATATATTATTAGCATAATGCTTCCTATATAAGTTCAATTAGTTATAAATATAATATTTGTTTATATGATACACTGTGATATAATAGACGATTTAATCACAAAATATAATTATTTTAAAGTAATAAATAAAATCGTTATGTTTTAAAATGTTATATTAACAATTATTAAATACATTTTAATTTACAAATATATATAGTATACCATTAGTACAAAGAACACATTTAAAGTGAAAGAAAATATTTATACGGTCATGGGTTAAGCTCTAGAAATAAACAAAAACAGCGTAACATTATTTTTCTTTAAAAAATTTATTTTAATATATAATTATAGTTCCAAATATCGTTATATATTTTATGTATTTATAATTTTATTTTCTTTGTTTTTGAGGGATGCTAAGATTTTTGAATTGGAAAAAATTATGACCCACCTCTATATTATTGTAATTAGAAAATTTAAAATTTATATCAGAATATTTTATTAAAATTTTAATTTTAGTTTTTATTATAACTGGAAAGATTAATTTCTAGTGTAAATTTATTTTTAAAAAATTTACAAATACATGATTTAATATTAAAAGAAAAATTAAAAACATAAAATAAATACACGCCCGGTCAGGCGGGTCAAGATCTAGTTTAGTGTTTATATTTTAAGGTTTAGCATGAACAGTTTTAATAATATTTAAAAATTACTTTTTTACAGCTACTACTATTTGTTATTTATTTTCTCCTTTTATTTTAAAAAAGAAATACTAAATATTTTTTTCTTCTTTAAAAGATCTACATATAAAATAACCAATTCTCATTGGTTGGGTTTACCTAGGGGATGAACCCACAAATTTCTCTTATAATAGTGGGGTAATGAGATTATAACATTTTTAATTAAATTTGTTCTCAATTAATAATATTGAAACTATTTTTAATTGCAAAAGAACGGCTTCGAATATGTATATTAGTATGTATAAATCCTATTTAAGATGCGCTTTTTAGAGCATGTTTATAGACATATACTTTAATTGTATTTTAAGTGGACCTTAATGATTTTTTAATGAATATCATTACAAGAGAAAAAGAAACTAGAGAAAGAGAATGAGACAATCCACATCTCTCCACTTCTCCTCTAGTCAATGCATATATGACACTTACCACTAAGATGTGTGACTTTTTTTCATCTTAATTAAGAGACATGTTTTGTGATTTCTTTCTTTCTTTTAATTTTTAACTAGATTTTCATCCGCCCAACCGGGCGGGTTTTTATTTTCATTTATGTTTATATAATTGTTTTGTTGCCATTTTCAAAATTATTATAACATGAGATAAATGTAGGTAGTTTTTACAAAACTAAACTTATAGCTTCATAGATTTATATGATCGAGTAAATAATTAAACATTATGTTTTTGTTAAATTTTTAAAATAAACTATATAGTTTAAAAAAATTGGTTTAAGGTAGTATAGAGTAATGATTCTGGTTAATTTAAAAAAAAATCTAATTTTTAAAGTTAATTAACATCAAAAATATTGAAAAAATTAACATATAGAAGTATACAAATAATATTATATCTATTTATTTTTTACTATCTATAAATTAAACGGATTATCGATTTTTTAAATCTAATTATTGCAAGCCCAATTAAAATTTCTTATAAGCCCAAAGCCAAAAGATAACTAATATTTGTCCGGAAAAAAAACGTGTTGTAAACCTAACTAATTTTGTAACTTTGTTTTAGGTTTATCGTCGGTGATCTTCATCATCCCTTCTTTTTACTCTGTAACTTAGCTTCGATTTCTCCTTTCACTATCGACTCTAGAGTATCTTCTCCATATTTGGTTCTCTGTCTCCACGAATGAAGCAATTTCACTTGAATGAGCCATCCTTGCTTGAAGGGCTTGACGTTTTTAAGCAAAGAAATCATCTTATTCTGAGACATGGCTTTAGAGTTTCGAGTTTGTGGTGATGAAGGATATTATGAGTCTTCCGATCTGTATTTATAGCTGTCTAGTTATTATTAGTGTATTCCATTAAGTTTATTCTCTGAGATTAAAAAAAAACACTTTTTAAATATAGTATTATCTGAATCGGTTGTTATATAACGTGATTGTAGTATTTAAGGTGATTTTGTTTTGAATATTTTTGAAAAAAATTAAGGATAATATCCTAGAAAATCAAGGCAACAATAAATATTTCAAAATAAATGCTTGAAATATTCTATTTTTTTGTTCAATATCGAAAATGATATGTATTATATCAAAGATAATATTGCTTTTTTAATCAAACAAAAATATATCTATTTTTTAAAAGTATATTTTTTTTGATTAATTATAATTGAAGTTCTGCAAATCAAGTGAAACTGATCACGCCATGTCCACCGAGAAGAAACGAAGCTATTGCTTTAAAATGAATTGCTGGACTTTTATAAATTGTAATATAATAGATGATTGTGGTTGCGCATTCACACCTCTCTGATTTTTATTCATGATTTTTTTTGTTAGGTTTGGCCAATTACAGTTTGGTTTTGGTATAGTAGTTGATTAATTATAGTTTTGTTTCGGTCTAGGAGAAATTATGGTGATTAGTAATGTAAGATGAATTTTATATTTGTAATATGAAGATTAATAATGATTAAAATAAAATGTGACCAAGTCTAGTAGATAGTACATTTTTTATAAAATCACACTTAAATAATAAATCATGACTTCTCTTTTAATATAATAGATGCTGTTTAATGCTAAGATATGGACTAAGATATGCCTATAAACATGCTCTTAGACTCCTTAAATCATTTAGGGAAAAGAGGCCTGCTAGTAGAAGATGCTGGCATGCTGGTCACCAACCATAAACGGCACAGCGTCCATTTGTAGAAAACTTAAACGACTCGCATCCGAATTTTACACCGCCAAGGGTCTTTGCGGTCTATTTGGCGGGAAAATAAGGACAGAGAAAACCCTCAACACAAACCAATCAGAGGGAGGGAGAGAGAGAGATGGCAGATGGAGATGAAGGTAAGGAGGAGCAGGGAATGGATCAGGTTGAGGAGGATTTCTCTATATGGAAGAAGAACACACCATTCCTCTACGACGATCTCATGATCTCTAACCCTCTCGAATGGCCGTCTCTCACCGTCCATTGGGTCCCATCTACGCTGACTCCTTACGCTGCGGACCCATACTTCAACGTACACAAGCTCATACTCGGAACCCACACTTCCGATGGTGCCCAAGACTTCCTCATGATCGCCGACGCCGTTATCCCCACACCCAACGCCGAACCTGGCTTAGGCGGCACAAATCAATATCCCATAGTCCCTAAGGTACATTCATTCCCAAAGTTCCCTCCTTTTTGCCCACCAAGTGTTCGATAAAATTACTAGCTGAAAGTTATGGAACGTTATGTTGATAAGATTAATGCATTCTTGTGCTAATTAGGTTGAGATCTGTCCCTAAGATTCCTTCTTTCTTGGTGATCTCTGTAGCTCGTGTTGTATGTTCGATAAAATTTTCTAGCTGAAAGTCTTAGAACATTGTATCAGTGTGACTAATGCATTCTTGTGCTGATTAGGTAGAGATTTGTCCCTATGGATCCTCCTTTCTTAGCAATCTTTGTAGCTTGTGTTGTTCTGCGCATCATATGTTCGATGAAATTACTAGCTGATAGTGTTTGGAACTTTGTTCTTGTTGTTGCAGGTGGAGATTAGGCAGAAGATACGTGTCGATGGAGAAGTGAATAGAGCGCGGTGTATGCCACAAAGGCCGACGCTTGTGGGTGCAAAGACGAGTGGGTGTGAGGTGTTTTTGTTTGATTACATGAAACATGCTTCGAAGCACCAAACAAGTGATTGTGATCCTGATCTGAGGCTTTTGGGACATGACAAGGAAGGATATGGGCTGTCTTGGAGTCCTTTCAAGGAAGGTTATCTCCTGAGTGGTTCACATGATCAGAAGATTTGCCTTTGGGATGTTTCTGCTTCACCGCAAGATAAGAAATTGAATGCAATGTTTGTGTATGAGGTAAGTTGAGCAGTACTGGTGTTTACTGTTTCTAGAAGATGAGGTGTTCTGCTTCTGATTCTACTTTTTTTTGTTATAATTTTAGGGACATGAATGTGCTGTTGAAGATGTTTCATGGCATATGAAGAATGAGAACCTTTTTGGGTCTGCGGGTGATGATGGTAGATTGGTGATATGGGACACACGGACAAACAAAATGCAACACCATGTGAAAGTTCACGAGAAAGAGGTAAAAACCATATCCAAAGCAAGCTTGCATGTCCTATATTTATGGTTACCGGAACTCATATATCAAATACATAGTTGTATATACGAGGCCTCAAAGGCTGCTAACTATGTGACCATGCTTTATTGTGTTTTCTTAGGTGAACTATCTGTCTTTCAATCCGTTCAACGAATGGGTTTTAGCCACAGCTTCCTCAGACTCAACTGTTGCCTTGTTTGACCTCCGGAAGCTGAATGTACCTTTGCACGTCTGATATGCTCAGAAGATTTTATGTGAGAAAGAGAAAGGAGGATGAGAGAGTAGCAGAGCAAGAAGAACATAGGAAGCATGTTGATTGAGATAAAGATTGATGACGTGGAGGAGTTGTTACAAGTTGTTACAAATATAATAAAAGATTGTACTTGGACCTTAGCTATAAAAGGACCCAAGAGTATTGAGTCAGTTAGGCAGTTAGAGTCTTTGAGACTTGCTATTCGATTGGGAGCAAGAGAGTCTTGTGGCTTGATCTCGGTTTGTGAGATTGAGAGTGGGCGGTTGGGCGGATCTTACTCAATAAACATTCAAGTTCTATCAAATTGGTGACGGTGAGCTATCTGGATCGAGTATCTTCGCGCAACGATGACGAAACCGACGAAGAACGGCGGCGATAACCAATCGGAACCGTCGTTGACCTTGGATTTGCTCGCGACGACGTTACGCGATCATTCGGCAGCTCAGGTAGACACGAATCGAAGATTCACGGAGTCCTTCATCGAGTTGGAGAAGAATACGAGATCGATGGAAGAGAGATTGGAGAAGTCGCTTGAGACGAGGATCGAAGCGTGTTACGAGAAGATGTGGGAAAGGTTAGAGAAGAAGCTATCGAAAACGATCGAGGTTTCCGATAAATCACTGTTGGGCCCAAATATGGCCCGCTAGCTGACAATAGAATCAAAGCAAGTATTGGGCCGAGACAAAGCCCAACGCGTATCAGAGACCTGAGCTAAGGTTCATTACGGAGCCGGAGGCTGGAAGCTAAGGGCAATCTTCGAAGAGGTCACGATGAAGAGGAAGCTCACATCGTAACAGAAGGAGCGCAGGACCCGGTCAAAGGGAAGCTGTTGCGGATTTCTCAATAAACGGAGAAGATCTCGGGAATCAGTTGGTGACGATCAAGCGGGACCTGAGGCTATTTAAAGAGAAAGCAAGTCAAGAAAGAGGGGATTGAACCTTTATCCATTTTTCACGATTATTGATATCAACTCTAAAGCATTTTCGATTATCTTTGTAATCATTAAGAGAAACATCTTTTGTAACCATTCTTTTACCAAAATCATCAATAAAATCATCATTCATTCTACAATTTCTTACGGGATTCACCCCCACGTTTATCTTTTCCTAATCCTTTCCTAACTATAACCTGATCAAAAATCAGGAGGTGAGTTTAATCCCTCACAATTGGCGCCGTCTGTGGGGAAGAAACAATCAAATCCCTTACTCTAACTTGAGGATGAATCCTACCGATCAGACAACAAATCCGTCTGATCTTAACCTCCCGATTCAGAGCGATGGCTCACCGAACGACGGAGGCTCTACCCTTGTAACCTCGGAGCCTCGACGTGGCGACCACCGATCCGGACAGCAGCTTCCGATTAACGCTCGAACGAGCCAGACTACAACCGGAGCTACTAACCAGAGATCGTCAAGTGGAACCGCCCCCGGGCTTCCAATCACCGAGAATCCTCAGCAGCAAGCCGCTCCGAATCAGACGGAGGCTCAGCTTTCTGAGATTCGTCAGATGATGATGCAACTAGTAGACAAAGCTCAGGAAAGTGAGCGTACGATGCATCAGCTAGCTGTTCGACAGCAACGATTCGAAGAGATAACAAGATCTCTAGACACAACAACCCAACCACCTCGACGTTTAACTCCGGGGGTCACTTTCCGAGATCGATTGACTGATCCCTCATTCCCTCGCGGACGTTTAGACTTTTCTCTTGATAGCACTGCTCCCGAAGGACAGGGATCGGCTTTCCAGACACCTCATACTGGGACAGCTCCCGTGTTTAATCCGCCTATCACCAGTGCTATGGGAAGCAACGTGGCAACAACCAGTTCCGCACCCGGTCAGGTCGCTGATCGGAGCTCTCGCCTACCTCCTCCGCCGACCGATTTTAGGTCCGGGGCAGGAGTATCCTTCCTATCCAGAGACAGAACAGCAGCTCCGGTTTATCAAACCAGAGGCTCAACCCCAAATGGGGACGGGTATCAACGGATAGATTCAGATAACCCAAGAGCTGGTGAGCGATTTAGCCCACCAAGTGCATGGGGGGATGAGCCCACACGATTCTGTCAGGAACCTGCCCGTCGGGTACCTAATAACGACCCAAATGTCCTACCCATGGAAGGACCTGAAGCTATCCGTAGATATATGGAACGAACTCATGCAGCTCTCCAAAAATTGGGAGCTCAAGTCCATAAAGCTACGAGCTCAGCTCCCGAAATCGATAGTTTGATCGAAGAAACCCGTGGAACTCCATTAACTGATAGAATTGCCAGCTCCTACATAAGAGATACCTGAAAAATCAGAATTCCCGAGTATGATGGGACCTTTGACCCAAAGACCTATTTGAGAGCTTTCCGACTGGCAATCGTTAAAGCCCATTTTACACAGGAAGAATGCGAAGCAGGTTACTGCAGGACATTCGCCGAAAACTTGGTCGGAACAGCCCTAGAGTGGTTCTCTGGTCTCGAACCAGCCTCGATAGATAGTTTTGATCAGTTAACTAACGCCTTCATGAAGCAGTACTCGACCCATATCCTGAAACAAGCCTCTGAAGCCGACCTTTGGAAGGTCAGACAAGGAATGGGAGACTCACTACGAGTCTACATCGAGAAATTCAGGGCAATAAGAACTAAGCTCTCGAATCCTAACGACCTAGTCGCCATCGAGGCTCTTAGGAGAGGTCTATTCTATAATTCGAAATTCTGGTCAGAGCTAACACTCAATACTCCTCCAACTATCGATGATGCTCTTCATAAAGCCACCAGATACATTACTTTGGAGGAGGAGACAGCCGCATTGGATAAACTCCACAAGAAGCCTTAGAATCACTCAAAAGGTGAATCCTTTGAGGCAAAGGGACCTCACAAAGGGGGGAACCCCCGAAACAACCAAACTCAGGGAGAACATTCCTACGTAATCGAGGAAGACAAGGAAGAGAAACCTGTCGCCGTAGCGAACAAAACTCCCTGGTCAAAAGGCTTTGATAAAAACAAACATTGCTCTTATCATGATCGAGAAGGGCACTCAACTGAGGAATGTTGGGACCTCCAACGACAACTGGCAGCTGGAGAAATAAAGGACGTGGACCTTATAAAGCCACCACCTTATCAGAAAAGAGGTTCCAGAGACACCTCCCCAAAGCGCGAGAGATCACCTGAGAAGGAGACCGATTCGCCACCTCCAGCTCCCAAGAAAAGAGTCGACATGATTCTTGGGAAATTCCCCCAAGGAAAAAGTTTACAAGTCGAAGCTCTCTTGAGAAAACCGTCCCCTCAATCGAGCCCCGACTCGAGGGTGGACTGTATCCTTGGAGGATCAGACATATGTCAAGACTCCGTCAATTCCATTAAGAATCACGTACGGAAGACTGTGTCTAACACTGGACCTAAGCCTTCTAACCCCGAGTCCAATACTAAGATTTCTTTCTGGGAAATCGAGACCTCAAACCTCGACAGACCTCACGATGATGCGTTGATTGTCACCCTGAACATCACAGGATACGAGGTCCCTAAACTCATGATAGACACAAGAAGCTCTGTCGACCTTATTTTCTACAACACCCTAAAAGGGATGGAAATAGACGACTACAAAATTATTGGCAAAAAAGCTAACCTCGTAGGCTTCTCCGGAGAAACAACTACCTCATTGGGGACTATCAAGCTCCCAGTCATAGCTGGCGGAATAATGAAAATGACCAACTTAGTAGTCATCGACAGACCTTCCCCGTTCCATGCGATCTTGGGAAGACCCTGGATTCACAAAATGAAGGCAGTAGCCTCGACGTATCATCAATGCGTAAAATTTCCAAAACCCGAAGGGATAGCTACCGTACACGGTAGCCAGAAGATATCAAGGATCTGCTATTTGGGAGGATTCGAAATCCTCAAAAAGTCCCCCCAATAGCAATTACAGATCCAGGAGGGTCGCGAAATGCAACAAAATATTCGAGGTCCCCCCAAGAACCTCACCGAAAAAGTTTGCATCGACGACTCAGATCCTGAAAGACAGGTGAGCATCGGATCCGAGCTATCTCCTGAGACAAAAAAGGAGCTCATTGATTTCCTGAAAGGTAATGTCAAAACTTTTGCATGGTCCACCAGTGACATGAAAGGCATAGATCCGAACGTCACCACCCATAAGCTAAAAGTAGACCCTACTTTCAAACCGATCAAACAAAAGCGTCGCAAGTTAGGCCTCGAAAAGGCTCAAGCTGTTAACGACGAAGTTGACCGACTTACGAAAGCTGGGTCCATTCGAGAGGTACATTACCCCGATTGGTTAGCTAACCCAGTAGTGGTAAAGAAGAAAAATGGGAAGTGGAGAATCTGTGTAGACTTCACAGACCTGAACAAAGCTTGTCCTAAAGACAGCTTCCCGTTACCTCACATCGACCGCCTGGTTGAAGCTACAGCTGGCCATCGACTCCTATCCTTCATGGATGCCTTCTCAGGATACAACCAAATCATGATGGATCCTGAGGACCAGGAGAAAACTGCATTCATAACCGAACGAGGAACCTATTGTTACAAGGTTATGCCATTCTGATTAAAAAACGCAGGAGCTACCTATCTGAGGCTAGTAAATAAGATGTTTGCTGGGCAACTTGGAAAAACCATGGAGGTCTATATTGACGATATGCTAGTCAAATCCTCAGCTGGAGAAGACCATATCTCACACTTAAGGGAATGCTTCGATATCCTTAACAAGTACGATATGAAGCTCAATCCCACTAAATGTACTTTCGGGGTACCCTCAGGCGAGTTCCTAGGCTATCTCGTAACCGAAAGAGGCATTGAAGCCAACCCGCAGCAGATAGCAACCTTCCTAGAAATGCCGTCACCTAAGACAACCAGAGAGGTACAGAGATTGACCGGACGAATAGCAGCGTTAAATCGATTCATATCCAAGTCCACCGATAAGTGCCTCCCATTCTACAAACTTCTAAGAAATAATAAGAAGTTCCTATGGGACGAGAAATGTGAGGAAGCCTTCAAACAATTGAAAGCGTACCTCTCCGAACCTCCGATCCTATCCAAACCTGTAATAGGAGAGCCACTATACCTGTACCTCGCTGTATCGACTGCTGCAGTTAGCGGCGTGCTGGTACGAGAGGAACAAAACGAACAGAGACCTGTCTATTACACCAGCAAGAGTTTGATAGACGCCGAAACAAGATACCCTGCAATGGAAAAATTAGCTCTAGCAGTCGTCACAGCTGCCAGAAAATTGCGACCTTACTTCCAATCGCACTCAATCGTCGTAATGACCTCACAACCATTACGAATGATACTGCACAGCCCTAGCCAGTCAGGGCGATTGGCTAAATGGGCCATAGAGCTCAGCAAATATGATATTGAGTATAGACTTTGAGCAGCAGCGAAAGCTCAGGTCCTTGCCGACTTTATCATTGAGCTAGCATCCGAGCAATTAGACTCTGAAATGGAATCTCCAAAGTGGAACCTGTATGTCGACGGAGCCTCATCAAAACAGGGCTCCGGAGTCGGTCTAAGGCTAACTTCTTCAGCAGGAGAAACCATCGAGCAGTCATATAGGCTCGGATTCAGTGCCTCAAACAACGAAGCTGAATATGAAGCACTAATCGCAGAGTTGAAACTCGCCCTAAGCCTCGGGATTCGAGAGCTAAACGCTTATAGTGATTCACAGCTAGTAGCTAGCCAGTTTCACGGAGAATATGAGACGAGGGACGAAAAAATGGGGGCATATCTCGAGGTCGTCCAAAACCTCACTAAGCAATTCGACAAATTCGAACTAACAAGGATTCCACGAGGAGAGAACTCCTCAGCAGACGCGTTGGCTGCTTTAGCCTCCACATCGGACCCCCTCGTAAAAAGGATCATACCCGTAGAAGGAATCGAAAAACCAAGCATCGACATAGCTACTAAAGCTGATATAGATAGCAAGAAAGAGCAACCCGAAGGTACCTGCCCTGAAACGGTAGCTACCCAAGTTATCACAACATTCTGGTTCCCAAAAGCCAGAGTACGTAACTCTAAAAAGCATATCTCCGGGAACACAATCCAAAACACGGAAAGTATTCCTCGAAATTCAGACTCCTTGGAGCCTAATCTCAATAATACCTCCGGGGGCGCCAACTCAGACCCACTCGTCTGCAGAGTTAAAACCAGAAGCCGTTCAGCCCTCAAAAATTCATCTGGGGGCACCATCCAGACCCCGGAAAATAATGAAAAAATTGGAGGTATTCCTCGGAATTTAGACTCCCTGGAGCCTAATCCTACGACTACCTCCGGGGGCACCACGACACCAGGTCCCGAACAGGAACATCACTTGTCTCTTCATAACAAAGTTGTAGGGAGAGAGGATTGGAGAATTCCAATCACGCAATACATCCTGGAAGGAAAAACTCCACCCAATAAATGGGAGGCTCGGAAGCTCAAAGCATTAAGCGCGAGATACTGCTTAATCGAGTCTGTCCTCCACAAGCGAAGCGTTTCCGGACCTTACCTAAAATGCGTTCATGGCCTCGTTGCTATGAGACTTATGAAGGAAATGCACGACGGCTCCTGCGGGAACCACTATGGAGGAAGAGCTCTAGCCATCAGAATCAAAAGACAAGGTTATTTCTCGCCTACCATTATTGCAGACTGTGAGGTCTATTCCTCTTCATGCGACAAATTCCAGAGGCATGCAACGATTATACACCAACCTGCGGAAAAGCTGTCCAACATATCCGCCCCTTACCCATTTATGAGGTGGTCCATGGACATCGTAGGACCACTAGTAGCATCAGGAAGTGGAAAGAAGAAGTTACGCTTCCTCTTAGTCTTAACAGACTACTTCACAAAATGGATAGAGGCTGAAGCTTTCCAACAGGTAACCAGAGTCGAGGTCGAACGATTTGTGTGGAAAGAAATCGTGTGTAGACACGGCGTCCCATACGAAATCGTAACTGACAATGGAGGACAATTCATATCCCACGATTTCAAAATATTTTGTGACAAGTGGAATATTCGCCTGACCTTCTCAACACCTCGCCAACCTCAAGGAAACGACCAGGCGGAGTCTGCTAATAAATCAGTATTAGCAAACCTCAAGAAACGCCTCGGAACCCAGAAGGAACTCTGGTCAGAAAAATTACTTGAAGTACTTTGGGCATGTCGAACCACCCCACGAAAGGCTACAGAAGAAACCCCTTTCTCCTTAGCATATGGGATGGAAGCTGTTGTCCCAGCTGAAACCATTGCTGGTAGCCTCCGCCGGGAACTCTGTACATCCGATCCCGCAGCTAATGATCAGCTCCTAACAGACAGCCTCGATCTAATCGAGGAAAGACGGGAACGAGCTCTGATTCGCATTCAGAACTATCAGCAAGCAATGGCACGACAGTACAATTCCAAAGTCAGGCCCCGACAATTCGCTATAGGTGACCTAGTACTTAGGAAAGTTTTCGAAGGAACCAAGGAACCAGATGCTGGAAAGTTAGGAACCAACTGGGAAGGTCCCTATCAGATCATCCATGTGGTACGACCTGGCGTTTACAAGCTCCGAAAGGTGCGAACCGGGGTACCTGAAATAAGATCGTGGAACGCCACGAATCTTAAGAGATACTATCATTAGGTACCTAAAAATCCCTGAACTACGTTAGGCTTGATCCCTTGACTGGGTACGTAGGCAAATCCGTCATGAGTGCAGCCCCAACCTCATTTCAACATTTTGTTCACCACAACCAAAGGGGGCATATGTCTGATTAAAATCACATAGCCCAACCAGCAAGTGTATGATCATTATAATACAGCAATTGTATGATTACTATGATACCATGTATCCAATTACCAATAAAGCAATTATTCTCGATGTCTCAATTCTTTAACAACACAGGTCTCTGCAAACACGGACCTAGGATCCTAAAACCCTTCGGATCAGCTCAGGTCTCCATGAACCTAGACCTAAGGTCTTCAAATCCTTAATAATCTTGAAGGTCTTGAAATCCTTCAAACAAAGTCAAAATTTGATAAACTAACCTAAGGTCTTAAAAATCCTTAGGAACCACTAAAGGTCTTAAAATCCTTCAAGCAACGTCAGGTCTCAACGAATCTGGACCTAAGGTCTTTAAATCCTTATCAAATCTCAAAGGTCTTAAAATCCTTATCAAGTCTCAAAGGTCTTGAAATCCTTAAATACAAAGGTCTTAAAATCTTTATCAAATTTCGAAAGGTCTTAAAATCCTAAGCAAGTTCCAATGGGTCTTAAAATCCCGTAAACAAATTCAGGTTCCCAAGAACCCCCACCTAAGGTACCTGAGTTAAACTCAGGCTCCTAAAAACCTTAAGCTAACCTCGATACTTCAGGAACCCCTCTTAAGGGGCCAAAAACGATCCAAGTCTCCAAGACTTATCACGAAATTAGGGATCTAATTCGGAGGATTCACTAAACCTCTTAATTAGTAACCAAAGCATTCCCTATCAAAATTCTTAAACAAATTTGACTAAGTCAAATCGAAAGACTTGGAACAAAACTAAAAACCAAGTTTTGATAGATAAAAGGTTTAAAGGCCTCCTCAGGCCATAAGTCTTAAAAACAAAAGAGACAGAAGCCCATCGGGCAGAAGTTTTGAAACATAAAGAGCATCGGCTCTTAATCTTCCTTGGATCCAGGATCAGCTTCATCATCCTTATCCTTCTCGATAGGATCACCCTCCTTGGCGGAAGCCTCCACTTCAGCATCCTGGTCGACAGCTCCCGGGGTCGTTTCAACTGGGACTAGATCAGGAGATACCGAACCCAAGTTAGAACCATATTCTCCAAAAAACGCCGGATTAAACATATTGATCTCAAAAGTACCTGAGCTCTCGGAGAATTGTGGAAAGGGGAGCTTGCTGACTGAGAAATCAGAAACTTGAGCCTTCTCATACGCAGCAGCAGCCTCCGGGATCAAAACCATCAAACGATGATACTCCTCTTCAGCATTCTCAATCTCCTTAGACAATAAATCCTTCAGAAGTTCGGTGTTCGCCTGAAGCTCCTGAGCATAGATCAGGGCATCGGTCTCATCTTTCTTCTTGAGCATAGAGGTCAGGATCTTGTTGTAGGCATCAGCTACCTCCTTCTTACCTTTCCTGACAGCTAGCTTAACTTCAGCTTCTTTGTTCCTTTGACTAACCTGAGATGAGGCGATCATCTCTTGAACCTGACGCTCAGCTATCCTGCGAGCAGCCTCTAACTCATTGATCTTCCTGTTCTTCACCCGAATATCGATAGCCTGACTTTCGAGCTTCCCCTGCTGAGTGTCAGCCTTCAAACCGAGCCTCCCGACCTCAGCTTCAAGCTCAGAAACTCGAGCACGAGCTAGGTCGAGCTCCATCTTGGTAGTCTTGAATAACTCAGTAGCCTGAGCTAAATCTCCAGCACTGGGAACACCATTCACGGTCTCCTCGAACCTCAGCTGAGCTCTGTTGATGGCTCCAGCTAACTGAAAAAGAAAAAAAGAACTAAAATTCAGAAAATATCAACTTAGAGGCAAGCTAAGAAAAATAAGACTACATACCTGACCCATGTGGTGAGCTATCTCAACGTATTCTTCCTTGTTGGTCAGACCATTGATTGAAGGCATGGAGCATCCAACCATCTTCATATGCCTCATGATGGTTGCCAAACCCCAAGGGTCATCCAAGATCGATCCCGGTTTAGAATGGGTAAAGTTCCAGCCAACGGTCCCTCCCCGCGAAGACGAGGAGGAAGACCTAGCGGGCCTATCTCCCAAATCAGTCCGAGACCTCTTGTTTCTCGGAGGTTCGACCTCAGAGGGATCTCTAGCAGCTTGAGGGTTAACATCAACTGGCGGGATCTCAGGACGAGGAACAACATCTTGAGCTCTGGTTTCAACTGGGTTAACATCCCTAACAGGAACAGAGGACCCATCGTCAAGGACCTCCTTCAGCGAGCTAAGGAAGGCTCCTCCTTGGGTCTTGTCGCTGCCTCGCGAAGCACTGGCAGCTGCAGCAGGTTTGCTCCTGGAACGGAAAGAAGGCCTCATCTTGGGAGCTTGAGTCTTTTCGGTTTCGGAAGTACTAGCTCCAGTCGAAAGATCTACCACGAAAGGACCTTCAGAAACTAAACAAAGGAAAGCTTTTTAGTTATCTCCAAAAGCAAATCTAGAAATGAAAAATAGATAAGCGAAATCCGAAAAATACCTTCTAAATCTTCAGCTGGAATTGGGTCAGGGAACCTGGCGTTGTATTGCTCCGGGAACCTAGCAGATCCAATGCGAGAGATGGTAAAAGACGCCCAGGTATTGGGACTTTGATATAGCTTCCGAAAAAGAGCTCTAGACAGCTTATCAGTAAGCTTAGGAGGATCCTCGATATCTGCACAAGAAACCAAGAGTTCAGCAAACAACAATAATCCGATATAAGCAAAGCACGTTCCTAAAACTCCTAACTAGTTATATCGGACCAAATAACCGAGAGAGCACGACCCACAGGAACTGTTGTGGGGTCAATCTTGACGTAGAAATATTTTTTCCTCCAAAAAGACCGAGCCTAGGACGACAAGGAAGGTAGTAGGTACCGCTGCCACCATCCTTACTAGAGCTCCCCTTGATCGTATAAAGACTCATCAACTCAGTCAGCCCAACAGCGACCCCTTCTTCCTTAGCCCTGGTGATGAAACCATTTATCACCCGGATAACAGAGGGACAGAGATGAGAGAGGGCCAACTGGTAATGGTCAAGAAGATCTAACAAAAGGTCTGGAAGCGGAAACCGGAGGTGTCATTTAGAGATATATTTCTCATGAATGCAAAACCAACCCTCCGGGGCGGTTTCAGGGGTTTCGTCGGAGGAACAAACCCTGGCCAACTCCTTTTGACCGTAAGCTTGAACCATGAGGTTAACGACCTCTTGGATCTTCAATGAAGAAGGCGAGTGAGGTCCCACAGAGGCACTCCCGCCAGAAGCATCCTTCTTCTTCACCCGCTTGGAGACCCTTCCTGCAATTGAGTCTTTGGCTTCTTTCTTGTCTCTTTTCATTTTCTCACCAATCTCCTGTTTAACCTTCATTAAACGTTTGCCGGAGGCAGAAATTCCGGTCTCGCCGGAACCTTCTTTCGGAGGATCCATTAAAGAGAGAGGTAAGGAGAATCGAAAGGATTGAAAGGGGAAAAGGTGGAACAAGCTAACTAGATCTCTTAGGAACTAAGAACTCTAAGAACTTCGCAAAAGATCAATGGTGAATCGAAGGATGAAAGTAAAAAAAAAAAAGCAAACGCAGTAAAATAAAGGAGTGGAGGAGAAGTTACCTTGAAAACCGAGTGGAGGCATGGAGAATATGGACAGCGGCAGTTAATGCTAGCTACTTTATATCTTGTCAAGTCTTGAGAATCGGAGCGAATATTTCAAAAAACCTCTTTCATCCGAGCCGTTGATTTCATCAAAAGAAATCTAAACCATCAATTCAAGCGAATAATATCTTCGTTGAATATAGCTAGTAATCATTATCTCAACAGAAAAGATTGAGGTCCAGCGGCTAGGTTAAGCTCCCGAGTAAGAAGTCTTATCTCGAAAGTTGGGGGCAACTGTTGGGCCCAAATATGGCCCGCTAGCTGACAATATAATCAAAGCAAGTATTGGGCCAAGACAAAGCCCAACGCGTATCAGAGACCTGAGCTAAGGTTCATTACGGAGCCGGAGGCTGGAAGCTAAGGGAAATCTTCGAAGAGGTCACGATGAAGAGGAAGCTCACATCGTAACAGAAGGAGCGCAGGACCCGGTCAAAGGGAAGCTGTTGCGGATTCCTCAATAATCGGAGAAGATCTCGGGAATCAGTTGGTGACGATCAAGCGGGACCTGAGGCTATTTAAAGAGAAAGCAAGTCAAGAAAGAGGGGATTGAACCTTTATCCATTTTTCACGATTATTGATATCAACTCTAAAGCATTTTCGATTATCTTTGTAATCATCAAGAGGAACATCTTTTGTAACCATTCTTTTACCAAAATCATCAATAAAATCATCATTCATTCTACAAGTTCTTACGGGATTCAGCCCACGTTTATCTTTCCCTAATCCTTTCCTAACTATAACATGATCTAAAATCAGGAGGTGAGTTTAATCCCTCACAATCACCACCTCCTCCGTATCGACATCCTAACTATCAGGTACACCATTCCAACTCGGAACCTGGCCGTAGTTTTAGGAATGAGGAAGGGATTGATCGGAACATGATAGTCGGGAGTAGAGAAAAGATGCTGAAACGAGTAGAACTGACGATATTTGATGGTGGAGATGCGTATGGTTGGTTTGCTTTGGCAGAAAGATTCTTCACCATTGGAGGTTACGATGAGCGAGCAAAGTTGGATGTGGTATCAGTCAGTTTGTCAGGAGATGTGTTAAGCTGGTTCAACAGCGAGATGCATAGAAGAAGATTTCGGGATTGGTCAGAGTTTAAGCAGAAGTTGATTGCTCGGTTTAGCAAAGAGAAGCTCAGAGATCCAAGTCAACCGTTCTTTGCCATCAAACAAACAGGATCAGCAGCTCAGTATATTCACACCTTTGAGGATTTATCGACGCAAGTAACGGGATTGACATACACACAACTTGAGGGCATATTCATGAATGGTTTAAAACCTGAAATGAGAGAGGTTGTGAACATGTGCAAACCGGTGGACTTAGCGGAGATGATTTCATCAGCGTATCAAATGGAGGACAGTGTTCTGTATAAAGTGGTTTGTCGAGAGAAGCAGTTGGAGAATAAAGGAGGGAATAAACAAGGTTTCTCCAAGCCTTACTCGTCAGTGAAGAGTACAGCTGTGTGGCCTGCTAAACTACAACAAGGGAAGCTGCCAGAAAATGGGAGTCAGAGACCTCATGTGAGATTAACGGAGGCTCAGATAGCAGAAAAGAAGAGGTTGGGGTTGTGCTTTACCTGTGATGAGAAGTGGTCTAGACAACACTGGTGCCCAAACAGATCGTTACAAGTGTTGACTGTGATTGGTGGTGTAGAAATGGAGATTGTGGACCAAGCTTTAGTGGAAGTGGAGGATGAGACAGAAGATAAGGAAGCTTCAATGATGGCGCTCTCCTTAAGTTTATTTTTGGGACAATCAGGCCCGACGACTGCTAAGTTGAGAGGAGTTATCAAGAAAACTCAAGTCGTGGTGATGTTAGACAGTGGGGCTACGCATAATTTCATCTCTCCAACGGCTGTACAGAAGAACAAGCTCACCGTTACTCCGAATTCAAACTTGTGTGTCATGTTGGGAACGGGAACTTCAGTTCATGGGATTGGAGTGTGCACGAAGGTGAAAGTGGGATTGCCATCTATGTCGTTTGAAGCGGATTTTGTGGTGTAAGAATTGGGCAATGTGGATATCATTTTGGGCGTTCAATGGTTGCACACATTGGGCAAATGTGTGGTGGATTGGGATCGCAATGAGTGGTCTTTCACTTATAAAGGATCTCCGGTGACACTCATTGGTGATCCATCGCTTCATGGCCAAAATGTGTCACTTAAGACATTCGCAGTTGATACCACAGTCGAGAGAAGAAGCTTTACTAAGGAGAAGCGTTCAGTAGAAGAGACGAAGGGAGATATGGGAGAGTTAGAAGCATCTATTGCGCAGAAGCTACTGCAGTATGATGAGGTATTTCAGAAGCCAGTAGGTTTACCTCCTATTAGAGGCAGAGAGCATGGGATTGTGTTGCAGGATCATTCAAAACCGATAAGCGTCAGACCTTATAGGTATCCTCAAGCACACAAAGAGGTGATGGAAAGAATGGTCCAAGAGATGTTGGAAGAAGGCTTAATCAGACCGAGCCAGAGCCCTTACTCGAGCCCGGTGCTGTTAGTGAAGAAGAAAGATAACTCCCACAGATTTTGTGTGGATTATAGAGCATTGAACCGAGCTACTGTGCCAGACAAGTACCCAATTCCCATGATAGATCAGTTGCTGGATGAGTTACACGGAGCAAAGATTTTTTCTAAGCTGGATTTACGTGCGGGATATCATCAGATACGGATGCAAGAAGCTGATATTGAGAAGACTGCATTTCGTACTCATGACGGCCATTTTGAGTTCTCGGTAATGCCTTTTGGCTTAACCAATGCGCCGGCAACATTCCAAGCTTTGATGAATGATCTTTTCAGGAAGTTTTTGAGGAAGTTTGTATTGGTTTTCTTTGATGATATCCTCATCTACAGTCGAACAATAGAAGACCATGTGAAGCATCTTGGAATGGTTCTAGGTATCTTTGTGGAGCAACGGTTATTCGCCAACAAGAAGAAGTGTGCTTTCGCACAAGAGAAGGTCGAGTACTTGGGACATGTCATCTCAAGTGAAGGAGTCTCAACAGATCGTCAGAAGGTTGTAGCGGTTGAGAAATGGCCAAACCCGAGATCAGTCAAGGAGTTAAGAAGATTCTTGGGCCTGACAGGATATTATCGACGTTTTGTGCAGAGCTATGGCTCGATAGCTAGACCATTAACAGAACAGCTCCAGAAGGAACAATTCTGTTGGACTGATATCACTCAGAGGGCGTTTGAGAAGTTAAAGCACGCTATGATATCAGCTCCAGAGCTTGCACTTCCGGACTTCACTAAGTTGTTCATTGTGGAATCAGACGCTTCTGGAATCGGTCTGGGCGCGGTTTTGATGCAGGATAACCATCTGATTGCTTACTTCAGTAGGGGTTTGACTCACAAAGAACAACAGAAGCCGATATATGAGAGGGAGTTGATGGCTATTGTGATGTCGATTCAGAAATGGAAGCATTATATGTTGGGTAGAAGATTTCTTGTGCGAACAGATCAGCAAGGTTTGAAATATCTTCTGGAGCAGAGGGAGATAACTTTGGATTACCAGCCTTGGCTCACGAGAATTTTGGGATATGAATTTGACATTGAGTATAAGGTGGGCAGTGAGAACAAAGTAGCTGATGGGTTGTCAAGGATTGATCACACGGAGAGTGGCAGAGTAACTTTGGATATGATGGCGTTAACAGTTCCTTCAACCTTACAGCTACAGGATTTGTACAAGGAAATTGATGAGAATATGGCTATTCAGGAGACGCTAAGGAAGCTTGTGAGTGATGAAGAGGTTAAAGAAGGGTTTACAGTGGTAAATGGGCGCCTGTTCTATAAAAATAGACTGGTCATTCCACCTGACTCGCGACACATTGCTTTGATTCTACAAGAATGCCATGATCGAGTCATGGGTGGTCATGCAGGCATCTTAAGAACTTTACAAAGAGTGAAAGCTCTTTTCTATTGGACAAAGATGAGGAAGAGAGTACAGGAGTATGTGTCAGCGTGTGGGATTTGTCAAACTCACAAGTCCTCTACACAGTCGCCTGCGGGGTTACTACAACCTATTGAGTTGCCAGTGCAGGTGTGGGAAGACATCGCTATGGATTTTATAGAGGGTTTGCCGACATCACAAGGGGTGAATGTGATTCTTGTAGTTGTCGACAGACTGAGTAAATACGCGCATTTTATGACGTTGAGGCATCCCTTTACAGCTGTAGATGTGGCAAACAAGTTTGCTCAGGAGGTTATTCGGCTACATGGATATCCTAAGTCCATTATCTCGGATCGCGATAGAATTTTCCTCAGCAAATTCTGGAAGGAGTGCTTCAGGCTTTCGGGTACAAGACTTCGCTTCAGTACGGCGTTTTACCCGCAGTCCGATGGACAATCTGAAGTGTTGAATAGATGTTTGGAGACGTACCTTCAATGCTTCGCCTCCACTTATCCAAAAACGTGGGCTAAGTATCTTACATGGGCAGAGCTCTGGTGTAACACAGCTTACCATACAGCTTTGAAGTGTACGCCTTTCAAAGCGGTCTACGGTCGTGAACCACCACACTTGTTGTCGTATGAGTTGGGATCAACAGTGAACTTTGAGTTGGAGTCTGCGTTGCAAGAGAGAGATCGTTTGTTGGTGTCAATTAAGGACAATCTCGTGAGGGCTCAGGAGCTGATGAAAAATAATGCTGATAAGCATAGAAGAGACTTGGAGTTTGACGTGGGAGCTAAGGTATACCTGAAACTGAGACCGTATCGTCAGCATTCAGTCAGTCGCAGGTTGTTTCAGAAATTGGCAGCTCGATATTATGGTCCATTTGAGGTGCTTGGGAGAGTTGGGAAGGTTGCTTATCGGCTACAGTTACCAGAGACTTCACACATTCATCCGGTCTTTCACATCTCTCAGTTAAAACCGGTGATTGGTACTTCGGCAGTGATTTCGGCGCTCCCACCTGTCTTGGATGCTAATGATGAAGTGGTAATTGAACCTGAGGAGATTTTGGATACTCGTTATGATGATGCGGGGTACTTGGAGGTATTGATCAAATGGCGCAACATTCCTGATCACGAGACATCTTGGCTACGCGCAAATGAAGTGAAGCATCAGTTTCCAACGTTTTCACTTGAGGACAAGCTGAAACTCGTGAACGGGGGTATTGATATGCTCAGAAGAGTTTATGTGAGAAAGAGAAAGGAGGATGAGAAAGTAGCAGAGCAAGAAGAACAGAGGAAGCAGGTTGATTGAGATAAAGATTGATGACGTGGAGGAGTTGTTACAAGTTGTTACAAATATAATAAAAGATTGTACTTGGGCCTTAGCTATAAAAGGACCCAAGAGTATTGAGTCAGTTAGGCAGTTAGAGTCTTTGAGACTTGCTATTCGATTGGGAGCAAGAGAGTCTTGTGGCTTGATCTCGGTTTGTGAGATTGAGAGTGGGCGGTTGGGCGGATCTTACTCAATAAACATTCAAGTTCTATCAACGTCATGAGCAGCCATGAGTATGTTCTTTTACATTTTCTTACATTCCCCATGCCATCTATTTATTCTGTTAGAACCGGATGTCAACACCACTGCACTGTAAAATAAAAAAAAAATTGATTACAGGGGAGAGGTTTTCCAAGTGGAGTGGGATCCTTACCATGAAACAGTGCTTGCATCTTCTGGTGAAGACAGAAGGCTGATGGTCTGGGACCTGAACAGGTACCATCATCTCCTTTGGCAAACCCAAAAACTTGACTTCTTTATCTGAAGGTTGTTCAACGTATAGTAAGGTTTCTTTTATTGGGTTTACAAGGTTGGAGAAGAACAGCTTGAGATAGAGTTGGATGCAGAAGATGGTCCACCAGAGTTGCTCTTCTCTCACGGAGGCCACAAGGCTAAGATCTCAGATTTTGCTTGGAACAAAAACGAGCCTTGGGTCATTGCAAGCGTAGCAGAAGACAACAGTCTTCAAGTCTGGCAAATGGCAGAAAGCATCTATCGAGACGAAGATGAGGCTGACAATGATGAGGACATCAAACAAGATACTACACAGCAGTCATGAAAATCAAGATATGATTTGGTCTCTCCGTTACTTTAAGTTAGATCATGCTTTAGAGGAGCTTTGTGTCTGTACTATGGATTAACATGAGTCATTTCTGTTAGTTAATGTATCAATGTTTGGATCTTGATAAATTCTCTGTTGCAAAATCGAATTATGTGGCTATACTAGAACAATTGAACCTGAGGTAAGCTGGTCCCTACGAGATAGTTTAAATATTCTTGTGAAAATCAGTGATACCACATGACTGATGATACTTCGAACTGCTTTAGCAGCACGAATACCACATGTTGCAAAGACAAGAGCAAACACCATGAGTTGTTTTTTGGTAAAAAGCTAACACCATGAGTTCATAAACTGAATCAACACAAAGCATTGTAGCTGATCAAAACCACAACCATTTAGCTCTTGCTCATCCATCAACATGCCTTCTAACGCTTCTCTAAAGCAGGGGCAGACCCACCAGTATAGCAGGTGTGGCACGTACCCCATGTTTTTTTTTTCACTTTTAGTAACCAAAAAATAATTATCTTGTAACATGTAAACGGAAAAAATATAGAAATGCCCCACCCAACTAGAGCTAAAAGACTAGCCCAATGTTGACAAAAAAAAAAGACTAGCCCAATAAGTATAAGTGAAGTGTTCTAGCCCAATTAACAATAAGATCTTATATAATAAAGTTAGCTTTTTTTCTCCTTGGAGGTTTTAATGCCATGTGGCACACTCTTAATACTTTTTTGACCGTTATAAGTTGTTATACTTTACATAAATTTATAAATTATTATATGGTCTTAACAAATAAAATATGTTAAATATAAAAATAAAAATATATTAAAATGATATTTTCTGATCTTTTTTGATAGTGGTTAGTGACCGTAGAACATAATTTTTTTTGAAATTGTTTACTTCAAAGTGTAATAACATAAGTGGTTGTTACTAATCGATTTAATAAAAATAGAATAAAAAGCCGATAGTCATAACAAAATTAATTTAGTTGGAATTTAAACATAAAACAAAGTTGATGTTTTATATAGAGAACATACTTATATTATTAATTATTAAAATAACTATATATGAACTATAAAACTTTTAATAATATATTTAGTTCAAATAATAGAAAGATGGAATAATGTTTCAAATTTTATAAATTTTATAAAAAATAAGGGTGAAGTATCAATTTTTGGTAAAATAATTGGTGAGTATCTAATATATATATTTAAAATTACCATGCTGACTTTTAAAATATAGAGGTGTGAGTCGTATGTGTTACTTTGGTTTCAAGATCTCTAAAAAAGATGTATCTTAAAATAATAAACATGAAATTATTTTCTATATTAATTTTGTTATAATGGAAGATTTTGTGTGTGTTCATAACGAAATTCTTGTTTGTTCACCCTTATTTAGATTATCAACGAATCTTAATATGAATCTAAATATGTTTTTCATTTAAAAACTATAAATGGTTCCTAAACTCCTCTATTTAATGGACAACTTTTATTTTAACCGGAATGTAACAATTTCACCAAATCTTCCTAGTCAAAAATCAATTTGTTAATTAGTAAATGAGATGTTAAAGGATCTATAATGATCATGAGAAAGACAATTTCTAACTATCTGTGACATTCGGTCTTGCTGACTTGTTGCATTTAGTAATGGTTTTGACAATGAATGGTTACTGTAGTGCAAAGGATTAATGGTGAGGGTGGTGTGTGGTTTACATCAATTTTAAATAACTTTAGCAATCAGACAACGTTATTAAATTTCTCTCAGATTGGAAGTAATGATTCTTTTTTTAGTTAATTTTAAGAGTATATTAATCATGTTCACGGTTTTTAAAATGTAAACACCGATAGCATGCATCAGAGAAGTTATTGGTTTCCTTGCACAGTGTAACATGGGAAGATACCATAGAATTTATGTGTCAATACCAATAGACCAAATGTTACTCTTTTGGACTTGAATCGCCATCAATTACTAAACATTATTAGAATGGGATGAATAGAATTTCTAGATTGATTATATGACGGTTACATCGATTGCGTTAAAGAAGGATAATCGTAGAGGCTTCATTCTCCATCGTCAACATCAAATACAAAGAACCCTATAAACAAGTGTTTTGAAACCCGACCCGGACATTGAACCAGACGATTTACCGAATCTCTGGATCATTGGATCAAAGTGGATGAACCACGGTTTAGTAAATGAATTAGTTTTATTATATAATAATATATTAGCTATGAAAATAAATATATAAAAACTAAATTTAATATTTTAAATGTTTTCAAACATAAAGTAATAGTTTGGATATATATCTATTTTATGTTTTAAAAAATTTGAAAATACTTAACTTTAGTTTCCATTTTTGTATTTTTATTTGACATACAAAATATTAAAAAATAGTTTAAAGTATTTAAAAAAAATATGTAATATAAGAGTTATGAAATCTAAAAAGAATCAAGACATAAAATTTATTATCCAAACTATGTCTTTACTTAATGTATACATCTCATTCTTGTGATTTTCTTTAGCTTACGTATTTATCACTTAACATACTTTGTAAATTTTTCTTATGTAAAAAATACCAATTTACAAGAGAAAAAGTCAAGAAAAACATATACCTACATGAAGAAGCCTTGGGCGTCAATGAACAGCTTTTGAAGCACAGACCTAAGCAATTGAAACTAGTCTTTACTTAATGTATATATCTCATTCTTGTGATTTTCACCAATTAAATTACAAACAAGTTTGACAAAGCACACTCATACCTGAGAAAATTCAGAATGTATAATAACAAAGAAATCTGCTACACATCAAATGACCACCTTCTGAAGCACATGCATACCTGAGAAAATCAGAAATAATTAGTCTAAACTTTGGATAATAAATTATAATAAATTACGTTTCATAGTCTCTGTCTCAAAACTTGGCTTAAGTCTTTGGTGAGTCAACAAAACAACTCAATGTTTGGTTCATACTCTGTCTTTAAAGACTTGGTTTAAGCCGTTTTCCATCCAACATGCTAAAAACCAACATGTAGTGTTTGTCTAAATATTTGCCAAGGCTTGTTGTGAAGTAAAGGAGTCTGTTTTTGATTCAAATTATTTGTCTTAAACTCTTCTCAAACCTTGTGGATATCGTAAATTGTAAAGATTTGGTTTTTGATTCATAGTCTCTGTTTTAAGTCTTCTTTTAAGCCGTTGGTCTTGTTTACCGACGAAACTCAAACAACCATAGTTATGACTTTTCTAAGCCGCAGGTAGCTTTTTCATCCAACAAGTAACATGTTTGCTGCCTAAGACATCTTTACAGGGTGGTCGTTTTTCCATCCACCCTTAGTCGTTTTCACATGCAATAAGTACATTAAGACCTTTTATAAGCCGTGGGTTCCTTAAACAAAGTTGTTGGTCGTTTTTCCGTCCAACAACTCCAAAATCAGTTGATAGGATTCATCTACAAAAGCCGTGGGTACTGGTAAAGCAATGAACCAGTTTTCAGTTTATAGTCTTTGTCTAAATATTTTATAAGCCGTGGGTAGGTAACTAACATCGTTTGTCTTAAAGACTTCATAAGCCGTGGGTTGAAAGTCACAATCTTTGTCTTAACGACTTCATAAGCTATGGGTTCAAAGTCATTGTCTAAGACTTCATAAGCGTGGGTAACTCTGAATCATTGTCTTAGATACTTCATAAGCTGTGGGTAACTCTGAATCTTTGTCTTAGATACTTCAAAAGCCGTGGGTAGTTAGTCTTAAAGACCATAAGCCGTGGTTTCAATCAAAGTCATTGTCTAGGAATTTATAAGCCGTGGGTAGTTAATCTTAAAGACCATAAGTCGTGGGTTCAATCAAAGTCATTGTCTAAGACTTTATAAGCTGTGGTTAACTTTGAATCTTTGTCTTAAAGACTTCATAAGCCGTGGGTAGTTAGTCTTATAGACCATAAGCCGTGGGTTCAATCAAAGTCTTTGTCTAAAACTTTATAAGATGTGGTTAACTTTGAATCTTTGTCTTAAAGACTTTATAAGCCGTGGGTAGTTAGTCTTATAGACCATAAGCCGTGGGTTCAATCAAAGTCTTTGTCTAAAATTTTATAAGATGTGGTTAACTTTGAATCTTTGTCTTAAAGACTTTATAAGCCATGGGTAGTTAGTCTTGAAGACCCATAAGCCGTGGGTCCAATCAAAGTCTTTGTCTAAGACTTTATAAGCTGTGGGTTAACTTTGAATATTTGTCTTAAAGACGTGAGCCGTGGGTATTAGTTAGTCTTAAAGACCATAAGCCGTGGGTTCAATCAAAGTCTTTGTCTAAGACTTTATAAGATGTGGTTAACTTTGAATCTTTGTCTTAAAGACTTTATATAAGCCGTGGGTAGTTAGTCTTGAAGACCCATAAGCCATGGGTTCAATCAAAGTCTTTGTCTAAGACTTTATAAGCTGTGGTTAACTTTGAATCTTTGTCTTAAAGACATAAGCCGTGGGTATTAGTTAGTCTTAAAGACCATAAGCCGTGGGTTCAATCAAAGTCTTTGTCTAAGACTTTATAAGCTGTGGTTAACTTTGAATCTTTGTCTTAAAGACTTCATAAGCCGTGGGTACTCACATTCTTTGTCTTGGAGATTTTTAAGCCGTGGGTAACACAAGCCATTGTCTTTAGAGTTTACAGTGTACCGTTTGTCATTTTATCCATCCAATATACACCTTCATTGTCTTTGACTCTCTAGAGACTTTTTTGGTAAGCCGTGGGTTGTTGTTATGATCCATCCAACGTTTCTTAGCTTCTGTCTAAAGACATTTTTTTTTGTAAGCCGAGGGTCATTTGATCCATCCAACGTTTCACAGTCTCTGTCTAAAGACCTTTGTTTTGTAAGCCGAGGGTCATTTGATCCATCCAATGTTTCATAGTCTCTACAGACTTTATAGTAAGCCGTGGGTCATTTCATTTCATAGTCTCTGTCTAAAGACCTTTTTTTTGTAAGCCGAGGGTCATTTAATCCATCCAACATTTCATAGTCTCTGTCTAAAGACATTTTTTGTTGTAAGCCGTGGGTACACAATTACAGTCTCTGTCTAAAGACCTTTCTTAAACCGTTTGTTGTTTATTGTAAGCCGTGGGTACACAATCACAGTCTCTGTCTAAAAGACTTTTCTTAAGCCGCTTGTTGTTTATGTAAGCCAAGGGTAAACTAAAGTATGTCATACTTTCTAACCTTTGCTTAGACATGCACTACCACCGACCAATCATTATTGGGGGATCTGGTTTAAATTTTCTCAGGGTCTAGAGTTCACGCAACGGGAGGGACAATGTCCCCAAACTGAGAATCTTACAGAACACTATTAGATTAGTGTGTCTGCCTATGATCTTTTTGGGATTTGATAAAACTAAAGCCAAATATAAACGAGGAAACAAATCAGTAAAACAGAGGAAAAGCGCTTATCTGTTTCTGCTGATTCAGACGTATCTTCAGTTGTCTCAGAGATCTTTTCCAGAGATGATGCACTGGTATCTGTCAGTACTGGCTTCTCCACACAAACATTCTGTATAAAGAAAAAAGAAACAAAAACAGAGCAACATTATCATTTGTATTGGGTGAGAAAACAGCTGACAGAAGAAACTTGGAACTCAAAACAAATCTCTGTCTCAATATTAGGATCGCTATGTCTATCCGAATTAAACTGTTAACTAAAAGCAATCGTTCAATATGTTATCCTTCAAAAGTAATATATACAGAGCAATCAGCAGTAGTGACAATAAACGGTAGCACAAGAAAGAAAGAAATCAATTAGATTCGAACATATGTATATAAGCATCTACGCTGTTCACTTTTTTTGACAATCGATCATCAGTTCCGATCAAGATAATATCCATACCCAAAAGCACAATCAAAACTTCACAAGAGATCACATACCTCAATGACGGTCTCACGCGGAGTCAAGCGCCTCCCATGTAGATTCAAACATCACTACAAAGATTAAAAAACGAACGATTAAGGATAATTCAAACCCTAATACATTATAGCAACAACCGAATCAGGTTCACACAAACCCTAATACGTCATCGCAAAGAGGATGGCGAAACCCAACCGAATCGGGTTCACACAAACCCTAATACATCATCGCAAAGAGGATGGCGAAACCCAACCGATCGAATCAGGTTCACGCAAACCCTAAATAAGATAAGAACAAAACAGAAATAAATTCACGATCTACATATTACTTAAACGAGAAAAAACAAACGTACTCCTCAGAATCTCACCAGTAGAGAGAGAGAGAGCGAGCCTTTGTCAATGAAATTGACAGAGAGAGAGAGAGAGAGAGATTCTGCTTTTATTTATTTATCGTTGCATCTTTGTTAGCAATAATTTTCTAACGGATACATTTACGGTTATTATAATCAAACACCAAAACCAAACCGGTTTGGGATCCGTTAGATACTTTAATCGGACGGTCCTGCATTTTACAGTTATAGCGCACGATTTAATATGGGCCTAACATAGTTTGAAACCAAGGTCCATTAATTCATTTCAAAAGTTTAAACTCCATATTTTCGTACGCTCTCCTCTCCGTCGGCATCTCACAACGTTTCATCTGCGAATCTTTAACACTCTTCCCTTCGTCAATAGCGAATTCAAACTCAAACCTAACCGCACCCACTAAAACCCCATTTTCACGTAGAAACAACCAGTCTCAATCGAAGATGCAATCTCACTCCCAGGATCCGGCCACTTCAGAGTCTAGGTCACGATTCGAAGCCTACAACCGTTTCCAGGCAGCGGCCGTCGCTTTCGGGGAGAAACTTCCGATACCAGAGATTGTAGCCATCGGTGGTCAATCAGATGGCAAAAGCCTCTTCTCGAAGCGCTCCTAGGGTTCAGATTCAACGTTCGCGAGGTCGAAATAGAAACTCGCCGTCCTCTGAAATAGATGAGACTAGGGTCGACCCACCTTACGGACGGGATGAAAATTTAAAATAATTTAAACAGTTAACGTAAATATTTAATATAAATTTTCACATAAGAATATACATGTTAATTAAATTGTTTACAATTATTGTAATCGAATACTAAATAAACCATGCTTTATGGAAAATTAGTTATTATTTTTCAAAATTTATTATTACCTATCAGTTTGATTTTTTATTTTTGTTGTTAAAAATTTTCAGTCTAAATTACACTAACAAATGATTTGGCCTTACATTTGAACTAAAGTATGTTTTTAAGTTTACTCAATAAATGATTAAAGAAAAAGCCATTTCATGTTTAATCCGTAAATAAATTTTTAACTTAAAAATATATATAGTGGTAGCCTATTAATGTACTTGCAATAACCATAAATTGTTTCTAACCATAACAAAATTATTTACCTCATAACTTGAACTAATAGATTTTAAAATATTTTTTTTGGAAAATAATAAGCTAGCAATAAGTTAGGGCTAGATAAGCAAAATAATACTCCATATGTTTCTATTATTAGTACTTCTAATATTTTTTATTTGTTTCACAATATAAGTTGTTTTTAAAATCTAATGCCAACAATAATCAGATAAAACAATAGTTTAAAAAAGTTATAAGGTAATATAGAGGTGTGATTTGTTATATTTTTTAAAAAGCTAGAAGTTAAAAAAGAAGTGTGATTTGTTTTTGATTATTTTCTCTCATTAATCAAATGCTGAAGGTATAAATGCATTTCTTTTAAATATTTGTGCTTTTGGGCAATACTACTTATAAATTATAATTAATAACAAAGGGAGTTGTTACTTTTTGGACTATGAAGAAAATGGTCGTTGTAAAACCTGTTCATTATAATCCTAAAACGGAATGCAATAAGGAAAAATAAACTCATATTACGAAAACTGCCTGGAACAAACGTAGAGTGCTCATAATATTGGAGAAAGTCAAAACATAGAAAGCAAAAGACGTGAACGGTTTCAGTCCCAAAAAGAAGACGTGAAAGGCAATAAAGATGCAAAAGCATTATTAAGATGCATATCATAAATTTATTGAAACTTCATGTCAAGCAACACGCGCCTTTTTAACCATCTTCAAATCTGAGTTGGCCGTCTGCTTCTGCGTATTACCACTGCCCCCTGCAGATTCAGACGTAACAGGAACTGGTTTGACAGCTGGCTTGTCGTCATCACCATCGTCATCATCACCCTGATACATTGAGTTCGTTATTTAACATGTCTATGTAAATACCGAAACAGCATAATACAGATTATACTTGCATTGTCAGCCACGTCAGGTACTGGTTCACGGCCAATCTCATCAACGATGCACTTACGGTGAAAGTCTTATGGTTTTCGATGAAGTTATATGCAGTGACTCTGACCTGGAAAGAAGAAAGAAAGTTGCAGGGAGCTCCATTATTGATAACAAAAGGAAAAAAGCTGAAGATTACAATTAGCTTTGCTAATATAAACACCACTCGCCTCTTTATTAAAAACAAAGAGAAGATTCAAAGTACATGGGGACGACATTGCCATGGAGATTACATTTTCCATTCACAAAAAATGGACAAGATGCTAATTGTCCTTCCTTTTTTACGACTGAAAACATTTAAAAAGAACACAAAGAATTGTACGGACACTAAACTGAAGAAACCAGAAAAGAAAAGAAACCGAAGCAAGGAATCACACCTTTGATCATGTTTCCTCAGCGTCAGGGGGGTCATAAGAGCCTGTGTTATGTCCTCTGCTAGTCACAATCCGGAAAAGAGTCAGCAACCAAAAATGAAAATGTTAAGCAACAAAGCAAAGCTATAACATTATTTGTGTTATAGAGGAAAAGAGAGAAGGGAACACTACATTATTTGCTTCTGAACAGTTTTTGGTCTCTTCTTTTGTCTTCCAGGAGGTGTTTTTTTCCCAACGGGAGCTGTTAAATCTTTTTCGACTTCTTCCCTCAACAAAGAAACATAGTGTGAAGATCCTATAAAAGAAAAAAGAAATCTTTTTCGACTTCTTCCCTCAACAAATGGTTCTTCTCATAAAAAGGAAAGAGCTTTGATCCACATAACTCATAAAAGCCTTAAAAACCATACTATATCATGTCTTTTGGTGATATTGATCACTTCAGTTCTAGGCCTAACATAAAGTCGGATCTTTTACAGAAACAAAACCTTGAAGGAACGTTTTTTTTGTACAATAAATAAGATTGTGATGAGGATGATAAAATTATGTAAACTCACCAATCGCCCGGTCTCTTCTTCGACACAACAAAGCTGAGCTTAAATCCTTCTCCAAACCTCCCACTTGTTCTTCTCGATCTCCTCTTATTTGGCCATGAAAATCGACAACGATGGTTTGAAGAGGAGCTAAGCTAACCTATTTATACCATGAAAGCACCGCTTCTAAGAAGATTGAAACACATTAAGTGTAGATCATGGCCGAAGGAATTAATAACATATTTAATGCCATGGATCTGGAAGCTACCTCATTCCGATTGATCGAAAGAAGGTGAAAGAACCTGATCAAAACCAACAAATGGAATCGTCACACCGACTGCACCTCAGTCTCTCTAATGGCGGCGAATTGCGACGATTGTGCTGGAACCAAAAGTTACGCCTCTAATTGCAGACACAGACGAATACAGTGGATTCCTAATCAACGAAACGCTATGGATCAGTAACATCATTGTTTAACGCGAAATGGGCTTACAATAAGAAGTCCAAACATGACACCGTAACCAAAAACGAAACACACCAACTTATCTTCAACTGATCTAGATACGAAACTCTCTCAAAAAAAAAAAACCCTAATCGTCTTTTCCAGCCTTTCCTCCAGTAGCGGCGTTCTGCCGTTGCCGGCGGTCCTCCTCCCTTGCCTCTCCTTTTCTCTTTTTCTTATAACGAATGCCAATAAAAATCTTACAAAAATGCAATTTATATAAAATATTCAACAACAAATAAAAAAATTTATATTCAAACAAAAAATAAAATACAATTTATAACGTTAAACTGTTAATCTTAAAACAACAAATGCAAAGTTATTGAAATTTAATATGTTTTACATCAGAGACTTTACTATTATATACAAAACATATTATTGAAAAACACAAACACAAAATATATTAACCTATAACCTATTACGATATAACATAATAAAAACATTAAATAATGTTCTTAACAAATAGAGATGACCACATAATTACATCATCCAAAAAATTTACTCAACAACAATAAATATCAAAAAATTTAAAAATTTAATACTAAGATTTAGGATTAAAAATACACTGTACCAACTTCGAATGTATCTTTACGATCAATATACATCTGATTGGTTAAATCGATATAGTCACAACTTCTTAATTTTGACAAATCCAGAGCGAGAAGAAACTATCGGTTAATATAACACCTGTGATTATTTGAAATTATCATCATAAGCACCGCTCACAAAATATAATTCATAGAAATCAACCTAGAAAAGTCCAAAGCATCAAACTATTATAACACCTCCCCATCATCCCAATATACAAAACTAGGTCTGGGCATAAATCTCAAACCCGAACCCGATCCGAAGTAAGAATATCGGTTCAGTTATGGATCTAGCCAAAACAAGATCAATTTCATTTACTTTGGGTTATCGGTTTGGTTCCATTTTAGCCGATAACTGAAGAGTAACCCAAGTTGAACCGAACATATACAAAGCTGATAGTATACAACGTGACAAAAAATCATCTTATTCCAAATGAGATGACGCAAAATAAAAGATAAATAAAAATGCAGTTTATATGACTAGCATAGATTTATCAATTTAAGTTTTTAGGCATCTTTACTATCATATCTAATTATTGATATATATATATAATGTGAAAAGTAATATTTTCACAACATAATATATATATGTATATATACATATAAATATATATTTATAAACTCTAATTTAATATAATCATTGTAAGATGAAGTCCATATTTATAAATTTTCTAAATCATAATTTAAATTAATAAGTTTCAATTAAATAATAAACAATTCAGCTATTACACTTTCAAACTCTCATGCATATATTTAAACTTAAATTTCTTTCATGGTAACTTTGCAAATACTACAACCAAATTAATAAATTCCATAAAATCATATACATATTTTGTTTTCTAAAATACTGTTGAGAAATATTCTAAATAGTAAAATTATAGTCAAATCATAACAATATTAACAAAACCACTATAATGAGATGTTAAAGGATCTATAATGATCATGAGAAAGACAATTTCTAACTATCTGTGACATTCGGTCTTGCTGACTTGTTGCATTTAGTAATGGTTTTGACAATAAATGGTTAGTGTAGTGCAAAGGATTAATGGTGAGGGTGGTGTGTGGTTTACATCAATTTTAAATAACTTTAGCAATCAGACAACGTTATTAAATTTCTCTCAGATTGGAAGTAATGATTCTTTTTTTAGTTAATTTTAAGAGTATATTAATCATGTTCACGGTTTTTAAAATGTAAACACCGATAGCATGCATCAGAGAAGTTATTGGTTTCCTTGCACAGTGTAACATGGGAAGATACCATAGAATTTATGTGTCAATACCAATAGACCAAATGTTACTCTTTTGGACTTGAATCGCCATCAATTACTAAACATTATTAGAGTGGGATGAATAGAATTTCTAGATTGATTATATGACGGTTACATCGATTGCGTTAAAGAAGGATAATCGTAGAGGCTCCATTCTCCATCGTCAACATCAAATACAAAGAACCCTATAAACCAGTGTTTTGAAACCCGACCCGGACATTGAACCAGACGATTTACCGAGTCTCTGGATCATTGGATCAAAGTGGATGAGCCGCGGTTTAGTAAATGAATTAGTTTTATTATATAATAATATATTAGCTATGAAAATAAATATATAAAACTAAATTTAATATTTTAAATGTTTTCAAACATAAAGTAATAGTTGGGATATATATCTATTTTATGTTTTAAAAAAATTGAAAATACTTAACTTTAGTTTCCATTTTTGTATTTTTATTTGACATACAAAATATTAAAAAATAGTTTAAAGTATTTAAAAAAAATATGTAACATAAGAGTTATGAAATCTAAAAAGAGTCAAGACATAAAATTCATAATAAATTAAACTTCCAATCCAAAGTTAAAACATCATTGTAATAAATTGTCAATAACAAAAATAAACTAACATTTAATCACAATTAACACCAAAACACATTAAATAAAGTTGAGAAAAAAATTATTAAAAAAAGAATGCCACATGGCATTTTTCCCCCCAAGGAGATAAAAAACTCAACTTTATTAGTATAGATAGGTTTTAATGTTAGTTATGAAAGACATTGGTTTTTAAAAATTTTCCTCAAAAAACCCAAGCATTTATAACAGTGTTTTGAACCCGAACCAGAGCCACTGTTGAATCGGTAAACTCTCCGGCCCAATATGAATCGGATTTGAGTTTTGTGAAAAAGCCAAAATTTAAAACCCCAATTAAAACCTCCAAAAACTCACTGAAACCCAAAACCCGATACCGGTTACACCACTGGTTGAACCAATAGATAATTTTTATTTTTTTTAGTTTTAGTTATATTTTAAATTCTGTTTTATATTCTAAATTTCCAATTATCTAATATAACAAAGTTGAGTTTTTTTCCTCCCTAGGAGGAAACCAATGTCATTTGGACCACTTTTTTAATAATTAAAATATTTTCTTAAATTATATTTAATAGGTTTTAATGTTAATTATGAAAGACATTGGGGTTTTAAACTTTTCCTCATAAAAGCTCAAGCGTTTATAACAGTGTTTTGAATCCGAACCGGAACCACTGTTGAACCGGTAAACTTCGCGACCCAATATAAATCTTGTTTGAGCTTTGTGAAAAAAAAACCCCAAATTTAAAACCCCAATTTAAAACCTCAAAAAACTCACTAAAACCCGAAATCCAATACCGATTACACCACTGGTTGAATCAATAGATAATTTTTATTTTTTTTAGTTTTTAGTTATGTTTTAAATTATGTTTCATATTATAAATTTCCAATTATAAAGTTAGATTTTTTTCAGTTTTATTACCGTCTTCCTATTCTTCTACACTACAATTTACGTTTACAAGGAAGGTGAGTAAGCGTGATCGTGCTCGACCCGCACATCCGTAAAACAAACTCAAGGACGATCAAGCTTATTATTCCTCTACATTACAATTTACGTTTGCAAGAAAAGTGAGTAAGTTATTTTTTATTTAACTTAGTTTATAACAAGTCATTACATTTTTAATTTACATATCAAAAAGAATTAAATCATATGATCATGTGGATTACAAAACATGTTTTGAATTGTTGAAGAACAAGAACATGGCGAGCTGTTGGTAAGTATTAAAATTTAGAGAAAATCAAAATTAGTTGATGTGATTTGGTGTTAATTTATTTTTGTTATTGACAATTTACTGATATGATGTTTTAATTTTGGTTTATTTTGCATTGGAAGTTTAATTTATTATTCACATTCGACATAAATATTTGTGAATTGTATGTCTTGATTTTTAGATGTCATAACTCTTATGTTACAAATTTTTTAAATAGTCTAAACTATTTCTTAATATTTTGTATGTCAAATGAAGATAAAAATATAGAAACCAAGGTTAAGTATTTTCTAAATGTTTTAAGCATAAAATAGATAAATATCCAAACTATTATTTTATGTTTAGAAAACTTTTCAAAATATTAACTATTATATAAAATTTTCATAGCTATTATATTATTATATAATAAAATTAATTCATTTATTAAGATGCGGTTCATCAACGGTTGGTCCAATAACTCATTGATCCGGTCAATTCAGTGACCTGGTCAATCGTCAGATTCAGTGTCTAGGTTGGGTTTCAAAATCACGGTTTATAGGTTTTCTTTATATTTGATGTTGACTATGGAGAATAGAGCCTCTATGATTCTCCATAGTCAACAATCTGTATCACTTTCATAAATTCGATCCACATGATCCGTGTGACCAAAAATCTTAAACCCGCATCCACCCCGCCAAAACACGTGGGTAAACCGTCTTACCCGCGGGTAATAATAACTATATTAAAAACTAATTATTTTAATTATATATTAATTATTTTCATTATATATTAATTATTAAAAATAATATTAAAATAATACATTTTAACTAAAATTATAAAAATATTTTATATGTTTATATATTTTTACGAAAAAAAAAACTTTTTTTTTGAATTTGCGGGTCGGCGGGTACCCATGACTCATATTTGGCTGACCCGCACTCACCCTGCTTAAACTAATCTTAACCCACACCCGCACTCGCAGTTCGAAAATTTTAAACCGATCGACCCGCACCCGTTCCGCGGCAGATCAAACGGGACGGAGCCCCCGAAATTTGAACTAAATTCCCAGCTCCACTAACCACTATCAAAAAGATTAT